>NC_045979.1:637101-812988 GCF_010909765.2 Amblyraja radiata | reverse complement strand
AGTCTGTCTGACCACTTTCTCCTCTCCGGCAATATTTCAGACCACCCACATTGACATCGTTCACCATCTTTCTTTCACACATTCTCTCTATCGCTCCATACATCCAATATTTATTTTTCTCTAAATCTTTAGTTCCCTACCTTTGTCCCATTTCTTCGTTAACCTTTCAATTTATCATCTTTTTGAATGAGACATCAGTTCATCCATTCAGCATTCTTTTCTCGTCTCTCTCTCTGTCCCCAATCCTTCTCTCTCTGTATTTGTCCATCAATCATTTCTCTCATCACCCAACCCTCTGCCTTAATATCTTTTCATTCATGTCCTCCCCTCCGATTCACCCATTGACGTGTTGTCTTTCGTCCACTCTCTCCTTGTCCATCTTGTCCTCAGTCAGCTCTCCGACTATATCGTGCTCGGCCCACTCCCTGTGCTCGCCCTCGGTCCTCGTTGCGTCACTCTCTCTGCATGCTGACCTCTCTGCCGACCTCTCTCTCTAATTCCCCCGCGCAAGCAATGTATTAATTCCTCCCGTGCTGCAGCGTGAGCAGGCCTCTCTGGCTGGCTGTTTTGGGGTAGCGCTATCCCTCGCTCTTTCTTTTCTGGACTCAGCTTCCTTTATTTTTAGAAGTGTTACTTTCTTCCCCGGGTCACTTTCCTTAATATGGGTGTGTAGCTTCGTCGCACCAGTCCACCAGTGGCTGCCACAGCCGGGAATCTCTCTACCCAGCAAATTATCGAGACTTTCAGGTTGCAGCTGGCTTGACGAGCGTCTTGCTCTCCTCTTTGCGTCCCAGGATAGTCCAGAGTGCGGCTGAAAATCTCAGCCCCCCTTTCTGCTTTCCTCGTCCGAGGCCACCCCTCTCTCTCTCTCTCTTTCTCTGTCCCCCTACGCCTCACAGCCGGTGTCCCTCTCTCTCGCCCTCTCTCTGCCTGTTGCCCCGTCCCTCCCCAGCCCCCGTAAGTCAGCTGCACCATGCGGTCCCCATGGCTGTTGTTCCTGTCGGCCGTCACCCTCGCCCTGTGCCGAGCGGAGGAGGGGATGGACATCCCAGAGTACGACGGCGAGGACAGAGTGATTCACCTCTCCGCCAAGAACTACAAGCAAGTGCTGAAGAAGTTCGACATCCTCTGCCTGTACTACCATGAGCCCGTCGACGACGACAAGATCTCACAGAAGCAGTTCGAGTGGGACGAGCTGACGCTGGAGGTATGAGGAACACGGAGACGACAGCGGCGCCAGCCGACCCTCGCCGAGGAGCCCACCGCCGTGGCACCGCGCTGGGTGGGTGGGTGGGCAGGAATATTGCATTCCGAAAAGAAAGCTTTGCAACCAGTCTTCACTAGGGCAAGGAGCAAGATAAGTCACCGCCTGCAGCACTGAGTAATGAACCTGGTTGTGGGGAGGGGGGGGGGGGGGGGGTGTAGAATTAGGAATAAGAAATCTAGCCCAAAGAGTAATCTTGTGTGTGGTCATGCCTCTTTAGGAGAGTGAGTCTGTAGCTGTGTGCGCTCGTGGATGTGTGTATGTGTGTGCAGTGTGTGGGTGAATGTATGTCAGTGCGTGCGCCTATCTATACGTGGGTGTGAGTCTCTGCGTGTGTCTTTGTGTGAGCATATGTGTATATCTGTATGTATGATGTGCCTGTGCGTGATTATGTGTGACTGCGTGTGAGTATGGCCCTGCCAGTATATGGGCGAGTGCATGTCCACTCATGTGTGCCTGTATGTGTATGTGAGTTTGCGTGTGAGTGTGAGTGTTTGTGAGTTTGTGTGTGTGTGTGTGTGTGTGTGTGTGTGAGTGTGAGTGTGAGTGTGTGTGAGTGTGTGTGTGTGAGAGAGAGTGAGATACAGAGAGAGAGAGACCGAGAGAGAGAGAGAGAGAGAGAGAGAGAGAGAGAGAGAGAGAGAGAGAGAGAGAGAGAGAGAGAGAGAGAGAGAGAGAGAGAGAGAGAGAGAGAGAGAGAGAGAGAGAGATCAATTGATTACGTCTTCTTCAGTTGTGTGCGTGTGTGTACACGCGTGCACGTTACGTGCAGTCTGTACATATGGGTCCGTATCCCTGTGTGCGTGTGTCCGCGCGCATATAGCGTGTATGTCTATGTGTATGCATGTATGTGTGTTGTAAGTCCCTGTGCGTGAATGTGTGCGTGCATGTGTGTGAGATATATATATATATATATTTGCCTCTCCATCTCTCTCCTTCGTGTGTATGTGTGAGTACGCGTGTGCATGACTTCTGATAGTATGTTGACGTATGTTTGCTGAGTGTTTGTCTGTGGACGGTCTGTGAGTCTAATCGTTCTGTGCACTATCCTCGGAAGGGTACCGGCACTGCACCCTGCCAGATTGTAAAGGGTTTTACTGGGCCACCAGTTTCCAACCCTCTCTAACTTACACTTTACACGTGCCCCGGAGACCTATAACTGCTTGAACCTGACACCTTTAGCTGTAGTACTGAACCTGCAGTGCAGAAGTAACATAACCCTGAGCCATATGTCCATCTCTGTCACAGAACACCCCACTTCAGCGAGAGTAGTGAGGAGGGAGGCCACTCTGGCCCTCCAACTGTACTGACCATCTTCACGATCTGCTCCCATCTCCTTCGGCTATCACACATCCTGAAATGTCCACAGGTTTCTACGATTCCTGCCAACATTCCATCTGAAGGCGCTGCCCGCTCAAATATTTCCCGTTCCAGAGCAGAATAGTGCCTGGTAAATGATGTTGGGAACATTGATCTCCCAGACTCGATCAGAACAGATTTGTGAGCGCCGGGGTTGAACGGACACTGCACCAGAATGCGCCGACATCACAGTCACAATCGCCGGGACGTAGTATGCTCACTACTGTGACTGTACACACCCCTTTGTTAGACCACACTGACAACAACATACATGACCTAGTGAAATGCACGGATATGGAGTGGTGAGCATGGAATATGGAAGGGTCGATAAAGATAAGGAGCGTGATAGATAAGGGGCGTGAAAAGCTTACAGGGAAATAAGGAAGGTATACGGACTGGTGAATATTCCACAGATAGGGAGGGGTGTAGACGTTGGACGGTGTTACAGAGAGAGGGATGTGTGAAGAGATTGAATGGGGTTACAGAGATATAGGGAGGTGTGAGTTGGAGGAAGTTACAGACAGACAGACAGACAGACAGACAGACAGGGGTATATGACTGGAGGATGGGCAGAGGTAGGGAGGGGTACATTTCCGGAGTTAGTTAAAGATATGATGAGCTGTACATGCTTTGGGGTGCTGCAGGGAATGCGAGGGGTCGAGGAGTTGCAGGGTGATACATGGATAAGGAGAGAGATGCAGGGCTGAATGTGGTGAAAGAGGTAGGGAGGTATGTGGGGACCAGAGGTGTTTACAGAGATACAGATGGATGTAGGTGCTGGAAGCGATTAGTGAGCTGGGATGTCATTAAACTGCTAAGGTCACATAAACGATTTGTGAGGTTATTGCCAGGAATGGGGAGATCATGAGAGATTGGATAGGCTGGGATATATCCTTAGAGTAAAGGAGGTTGAGGGGTGATCTTATAGCGTTTTTATAAAGTCGAGGGGCATGGCTAAGATGGATTGTCACAGTACTTTCCCTGGAGCAGCTGAATCTAAAATTAAGGCTTTGGACACGCTAGAGGCAGGAAACATGTTCCCGATATTCGCGATACATTCGCGATATTCCCGATACACCAGGGGCCACAGTTTAAGAATAAGGGGTAAGCCATTTAGAACGGAGATGTGGAAACATTTTTTCACACAAAGAGTTGTGAGTCTGTGGAATTCTCTGCCTCAGATGGCGGAGGAGGCCGGTTTTCTGGATACTTTCAAGAGAGAGCTAGATAGGGCTCTTAAAGATAGCGGAGCAGGGGATATGGGGAGAAAGCAGGAACGGGGAACTGATTGGGGGGGGGATGATCAGCCTTGATTACTTTGAATGGCGGTGCTGGCTCGAAGGGTTGCATGGCCTACTCCTGCACCGATTGCCTATTGTCTAGAAGGCATAGGTTTAAGGTGAGAGGAGGGATCGTTAAAAATGACCCCAGGGATAAGCATTCCAGAACGAATAGTGGATTTCTTGAACGAGCTGTGGGATCAATTGGTGTAGGTAGGTATATGTACACGTGGATACCTTGCTCGGGAACGCCGTTGGGAAAAAGGGCCTTTTCCATGCTGTATAATGATCCCAGACCGGGAGGGACGACGGTGTTGAAAGAAATTACTGAGATTTCTGTGTAGGGGCTGAGGTGGTTAAAGAGATAGTGAGGGGTGTAAGGTTCAACTGGATTACATGACATGGAGGGGTGTAGGGCGTTATAGAAATAATCGCTGTCATAGAGTTAGATCGGAAACTGGCTCCTCGGCCCAACTTGTACATTCATAGAAACATAGAAATTAGGTGCAGGAGTTGGCCATTCGGCCCTTCGAGCCTGCACCGCCATTCAATATGATCATGGCTGATCATCCAACTCAGTATCCTGTACCTGCCTTCTCTCCATACCCTCTGATCCCCTTAGCCACAAGGGCCACATCTAACTCCCTCTTAAATATAGCCAATGAACTGGCCTCGACTACCCTCTGTGGCAGAGAGTTCCAGAGATTCACCACTCTCTGTGTGAAAAAAAGTTCTTCTCATCTCGGTTTTAAAGGATTTCCCCCTGATCCTTAAGCTGTGACCCCTTGTCCTGGACTTCCCCAACATCGGGAGCAATCTTCCTGCATCTAGCCTGTCCAACCCCTTAAGAATTTTATAAGTTTCTATAAGATCCCCTCTCAATCTCCTAAATTCTAGAGAGTATAAACCAAGTCTATCCAGTCTTTCTTCATAAGACAGTCCTGACATCCCAGGAATCAGTCTGGTGAACCTTCTCTGCACTCCCTCTATGGCAATAATGTCCTTCCTCAGATTTGGAGACCAAAACTGTACGCAATACTCCAAGTGTGGCCTCACCAAGACCATGTACAACTGCAGTAGAACCTCCCTGCTCCTATACTCAAATCCTTTTGCTATGAAAGCTAACATACCATTCGCTTTCTTCACTGCCTGCTGCACCTGCATGCCCACGTTCAATGACTGGTGTACCATGACACCCAGGTCTCGCTGCATCTCCCCTTTTCCTAGTCGACCACCATTTAGATAATAGTCTGCTTTCCTGTTTTTGCCACCAAAATGGATAACCTCACATTTATCCACATTATACTGCATCTGCCAAACATTTGCCCACTCACCCAGCCTATCCAAGTCACATTACAGTCTCCTAGCATCCTCCTCACAGCTAACACTGCCCCCCAGCTTAGTGTCATCCGCAAACTTGGAGATATTGCCTTCAATTCCCTCATCCAGATCATTAATATATATTGTAAATAGCTGGGGTCCCAGCACTGAGCCTTGCGGTACCCCACTAGTCTCTGCCTGCCATTGTGAAAAGGACCCGTTTACTCTTTGCTTCCTGTTTGCCAGCCAGTTCTCTATCCACATCAATACTGAACCCCCAATGCCGTGTGCTTTAAGTTTGTATACTAATCTCTTATGTGGGACCTTGTCGAAAGCCTTCTGGAAGTCCAGATACACCACATCCACTGGTTCTCCCCTATCCACGCTACTAGTTACATCCTCGAAAAATTCTATAAGATTCGTCAGACATGATTTACCTTTTGTAAACCCATGCTGACTTTGTCCAATGATTTCAACACTTTCCAAATGTGCTGCTATCCCATCTTTAATAACTGACACTAGCAGTTTCCCCACTACCGATGTTAGACTAACTGGTCTGTAATTCCCCGTTTTCTCTCTCCCTCCCTTCTTAGAAAGTGGGGTTACGTTTGCTACCCGCCAATCCTCAGGAACTACTCCAGAATCTAAAGAGTTTTGAAAGATTATTACTAATGCATCCACTATTTCTGGAGCTACTTCCTTAAGTACTCTGGGATGCAGCCTATCTGGCCCTGGGGATTTATCGGCCTTTAATCCATTCAATTTACCCAACACCACTTCCCGGCTAACCTGGATTTCACTCAATTCCTCCAACTCCTTTGACCCGCGGTCCCCTGCTATTTCCGGCAGATTATTTATGTCTTCCTTAGTGAAGACGGAACCAAAGTAGTTATTCAATTGGTCCGCCATATCCTTGTTCCCCATGATCAACTCACCTGTTTCTGACTGCAAGGGACCTACATTTGTTATAACTAATCTCTTTCTTTTCACATATCTATAAAAACTTTTGCAGTCAGTTTTTATGTTCCCTGCCAGTTTTCTTTCATAATCTATTTTTCCTTTCCTAATTAAGCCCTTTGTCCTCCTCTGCTGGTCTTTGAATTTCTCCCAGTCCTCCGGTATGCTGCTTTTTCTGGCTAATTTGTACGCATCATCCTTCGCTTTGATACTATCCCTGATTTCCCTTGTTATCCACGGATGCACTACCTTCCCTGATTTATTCTTTTGCCAAACTGGGATGAACAATTTTTGTAGTTCATCCATGCAGCCTTTAAATGTCTTCCATTGCATATCCACCGTCAACCCTTTTAGAATTAATTGCCAGTCAATCTTGGCCAATTCACGTCTCATACCCTCAAATTTACCTTTCTTTAAGTTCAGAACCATTGTTTCTGAATTAACAATGTCACTCTCCGTCCTAATGAAGAACTCAACCATATTATGGTCACTCTTGCCCAAGGGGGCACGTACAACAAGACTGCTAATCAACCCTTCCTCATTACTCAATACCCAGTCTAAAATAGCCTGCTCTCTCGTTGGTTCCTCTACATGTTGATTTAGATAACTATCCCGCATACATTCCAAGAAATCCTCTTCCTCAGCACCCCAGCCAATTTGATTCACCCAATCTATATGTAGATTGAAGTCACCCATTAAAACTGTTTTGCCTTTGTCGCACGCATTTCTAATTTCCTGTTTGATACCATCTCCAACTTCACTACTACTGTTAGGTGGCCTGTGCACAACACCCACCAGCGTTTTCTGCCCCTTAGTGTTTCGCAGCTCTACCCATACCGATTCCACATCCTCCAAACTAATGTTCTTCCTTTCCATTGCGTTAATCTCCTCTCTAACCAGCAACGCTACCCCACCTCCTTTTCCTTTCTCTCTATCCTTCCTGAATATTGAATATCCCTGGATGTTCAGCTCCCAGCCTTGGTCACCCTGGGGCCATGTCTCCGTGATCCCAACTATATCATAGTCATTAATAGCTATCTGCACATTCAACTCATCCACCGTATTACGAATGCTCCTTGCATTGAGACACAAAGCCTTCAGGCTTGTTTTTACAACACTCTTAAACCTTATACAATTATGTTGAAAAGTGGCCCTTTCTGATTTTTGCCCTGGTTTTGTCTGCCTGCCACTTTTACTTTTCACCTTGCTACCTATTGCTTCTACCCTCATTTTACACCCCTCTGTCTCTACGCTCACACATTTAAGAAACCCTTTCCCTTTAACTCCATCCTCAACTATCCCATTCGACGCCCCACCCCCCTTATTCAGTTTAAAACCACCCGTGTAGCAGTGGCAAACCTGCCTGCCAGAATGCTGGTCCCCCACCTGTTAAGATGCAATCCGTCCCTTTTGTACAGTTCCCCCTTACCCCAAAACAGATCCCAGTGATCTAAGAATCTAAATCCCTGTCCCGTGCACCAGTTCCTCAGCCACACGTTCAGGTCCCGTATCTCCCTGTTCCTGCTCTCGCCAGCACGGGGAACTGGAAGCAAACCGGAGATAACAACCCCGGAGGTCCTGCTTTTCAGCATTTTTCCGAGCTCTCTAAAGTCACGCTGCAGAATATTCATCCCCTTCTTTCCGACATCGTTTGTGCCGACATGCACTACCACTTCCGGATGTTCATCATCGCCCTTGAGGATTTTCTGCACTCTGTCCGTGACATCCTGGATCCTGGCACCAGGAAGGCAGCACACCATCCTTGCATCCCGTCTGTTGCCGCAGAAACCCCTGTCGGTACCTCTCACAATGGAGTCTCCCACTACAATGGCGTTGCCTGCCTTAGGCCTTTTTGGTTTTGGCTCAACAGCCCTATTCGCATCACAAGCCAGTCCGTCGCCCAGTGTAAACACCTCTTCTGTCCCGACAGCTTCTAAGTGGGTGAACCTGTTCACAAGAGGTACAACACCCGGGGACGTTGGCATTCCATGCTTCCCTCCCGTTCTCACTGTCTCCCACCTTCTCTCTTCCAGTACCTTAGGTGTAACAATCGTACTGTAGGACTTGTCGAGGAACGACTCCGTTTCTCGGACGAACCGGAGGTCATCCACTTGCTTCTCCAGTTCCCCAACACGGCCCTTCAGGAGCTCCACCTGGATGCACTTCTCGCATTTGTAGCAGCCAGAGGCACTAGCGGTGTCCTTGACCTCCCACATACTGCAAGCATCGCACTGAATCAGCTTGCCTGACATCTCCTTCTTTCGTCTCCGAAGACTCTCGAGCCAAAGACTCACACTTTTCTCACAGGGCACTTCCCTCACAAGGCCGCTCACTCACTGCCGCTCGCTAAGAGCAGTCTTGCTTAAGCGAGACTACACGGATCCATATATCGACAACTTTCTTTGTGAAAACTCTACCATTGAGATCTCCTTTAAATTTATCTTATCTCACATTGAACGTGTGCCCTCCAGTGCTAGACGCCTCCATCACCGGGGCAAAGTCTGAAAGTATATAACGTATCCATGCCGTTCATAATACTACAGACCTATATAAACTCAACCCTCATGCCTTACACCGTGGTGAAAATAGTCCCAGGCCATCCAATGCCCCTTCATCACTGCAACCTTTCATCCAGGCAACGTCCTATAGGATCGTTTCAGCACTCTCCCTGTTGCTACCACGTTTATTTTATGGTGCAGTGACCGGAACTCTCCTCCAAGCCCGGAATAACACATGCCCTGTGTAGATGCTACATAACTTCCCAATTCTCAATCCCCCTTTAAAGAAATAAGCAAGCTACGTGCTTCATTCTTCTGGCCACACATGTCGCATTCTTCTGGCCACAGGTGTTGGAACTGGAGGGGTATTCAAAGACAGTGAGGAATGTAAAGGCAGTGGGGGCAAAGAGATGTTGGGACTGTGAGGGGAGGAAACAGGGTGAAATATACGGGCTGGTGACGTTTACACAGATAGGGATGGATGTTGGGGCATTTATGGAACTATTTGATTCGTGTTTGTTGAGTTATTGACTGCTACATGTATGGTTACTTTTCGTATCAATGCATCTTTCTTGGGTCATTGGGTAATTTCTAGCTGTGGAGATTTGCAGTCTGAGTAAACCTTTCCTACCTCTCCCATCTCTTTCTGCCAGTTGGCGGCACAAGTGCTGGAGGATGAGAACATTGGTTTCGGCCTGGTGGATGCCGATGAAGACGAGGCAGTCGCCAAGAAACTAGGTAAGTCCTGGCACCTACTGGAGAGGAAAGAGGAGGAGGAGAGGTTGGCATCTAAACATTGGAGGGACCGAGAGTGGAGAAATGGGGGAGAAAACGTAGAGGAACAAGCAGCGGGTGGGGGAAGGAGGAGTTGGTTGTGGGTGACGGCCTCCTCGACACCCGTGAGTCTGGGGCAGAGGATCCAATAGGGACGGTGGACAGAGCGACTCGGCGGGAGTGTAGCACATTAGGCGGAACTGCGAGGAGCCTGATTGACTGAATCGCACCTCTTCTCTTCGCCTTTCTCCGAATTGCGTCCCACCGCAGGTCTGGATGAAGAAGGCAGCATTTACGTGTTCAAGGACGACGAGGTAATCGAATACGATGGAGAATTGGCAGCTGACACTATCGTGGAGTTCCTCCTTGATGTAAGTTATTCCTCCGCCATGGGTGTGTTAGTGAGGTCGGCTTCGTGGGGGTGGGGGTGGGGTTGAAAGCATCAGGCTCACACAGCTCAACCAATATGGCAGCTGGGCCTCTCCATGGACTAATTGTGCCCCTACTTGTCCCAAGCACACAAACTCGTTCCTCATTCGGACTCAAAGCATCCGGACCCAGCCCCCTGCATGTTTCCGCAGGCACTCAGCTTCCCCACGGCTCGGCCTCATATAAGAAGACAATTGGCCCCCTGCACTCAACTCAATGCACTGGCGACAAATAAACGGGCGCAGGTTACTGGATGAAATCAGAGTTCCTGCACTAGTGCTAGGTCGTGGAGTCCAAATGGAGGAATACTGAACCAAACAAAGTGGCGTGATATCCTTAGGTAATGGAAGGGAATAACGCATAGGAAATAACGCAGAATGCAAAATTACAATTCAAATTCCCGCAACGACCAGTTGCAACAAGGCGAGTCCAGCCATCTTACCCTGATCTTTACTGGTGTTTCCATTACCCCTTGCCGATATCAATATATTGGGGTTTGCAATGAATATAATTTATTGGACCATGGATAGCTCTGAGGCCGAGTGTCCCGTGGGGAGTGACGCACTTCCTGAAAACACACGGCCTTTCCCCCATCTACAGGGTACGTGAGAAGTGTGATGGAAAACGCTCCATTTCCCCGGGTGAGTGCGGCTTCAACGGCTCCCGAGAAGGTCGACACCGTGGGGACAAGAGAGCAATCCATCGGCTCCCCTACCACTTCCCAAACACTCCCTCTCTCCATCATAAAAACTGCTTCCCCCACCCCTGCCAAATATTCGATCCCTCCACCGTAAAGTTCCCCCCCTCCTCACCAAACACTCCCTCGCTCCACCACTCTAAACCACTCCCTTCTTTCTACCACACTAAACATTCCACCAATCGAGAAACTCTATTCTCTACCACCACCCAGGACATTGTCGCAGTGGCGAGTGGAGGGCCGCAAGGCTCGGTGTTGGGGCCGCAACTGTTTACCATATATATTAATGATTTGGAAGAGGGAATTAGGAGCAACACTAGCAAGTTTGCGGATGACACAAAGCTGGGTGGCAGTGTGAACTGTGAAGAGGATGTTTGGAGGTTGCAGGGTGACCTGGACGGGTTGAGTGAGTGGGCAGATGCGTGGCAGATGCAGTATAATATAGAAAAATGTGAGGTTATCCACTTTGGTAGCAAAAACAAGGGGGCAGATTATTATCTCAATGGGATTAGGTTAGGTAAGGGGGAGGTACAGCGAGACCTGGGTGTCCTTGTCACTGAAAGTTGGCGTGCAGGTACAGCAGGCAACGAAGAAAGCTAATGGAATGTTGGCCTTCATAACAAGAGGATTTCAGTATAGGAGTGGAGAGGTTCTTGTGCAGTTGCACAGGGCTCTGGTAAGACCACATCTGGAGTATTGTGTACAGTTTTGGTCTCCGAATTTGAGAAAGGACATCCTGGTGATTGAGGCAGTGCAGCGTAGGTTCACGAGATTGATCCCTGGGATGGCGGGACTGTCATATGAGGAAAGATTGAAAAGACTAGGCTTGTATTCACTGGAGTTTAGAAGGATGAGGGGAAATCTTATAGAAACATATAGCATTATAAAAGGACTGGACAAGCTAGATGCAGGAAATATGTTCCCATTGTTGGGAGAGTCCAGAACCAGGGGCCACAGTCTTAGAATAAAGGGGCAGCCATTTAAGACTGAGGTGAGAAAATAAGTTTTCACCCAGAGAGTTGTGAGTTTGTGAAATTCCCTGCCACAGAGGGCCGTTGAGGCCAAATCACTGGATAGATTTAAGAGAGAGTTAGATAGAGCTCTAGGGGCTGGTGGAATCAAGGGATACGGGGCGAAGGCAGGCACGGGCTATTGATTGGGGACGACCATCCATAATCACCATGAATGGTGGTGCTGGCTCAAAGGGCCGAACGGCCTCCTCCTGCACCTATTTTCAATGTTTCTATATGTTTCTAAGCAAGGCGACTTGGACAGGTTGCGCGAGTATGCAGATGCATGGCAGGTGCAGTTTAATGTGGATAAACGTGAGGTTATCCACTTCGGTGGCAAAAACAGTAAGGCAGATTATTATCTGAGTGGTGAAATATTAGGAAAAGGGGAAGTACAACGAGATCTGGGTGTCCTAGTTCATCAGTCACTGCAGTTAAGCCTGCATGTACAGCAGGCAGTGAAGCATGTTGGCCTTCATAACAAGAGAAGTTGAGCAGAGGAGCAATGAGGGCCTTCTGCATTTGAACAGGGCACTAGTGAGACCACACCTGGAGTATTGTGTGCAATTTTGGTCTTCAAATCTCAGGAAGGACATACTTGCTATTGATGGAGTGCAGCGTAGGTTCGCTGAAAGGATGGAGCGACTGGGGTTGTATTCGCTTGAATTTAGGATGAGAGAGGATCGTATTGAAACATATAAGATTATTAAGGGATTCGACAGGGTAGATGCAGGAAACATGTTCCTGATGTTGGGGGAGTCCAGAACTACGGGCCGCAGTTAAGAATAATAATAAGAGGTAGGCCATTTAGAATGGAGTTGAGGAAAAACTTTTTACTCCCCGAGAATTGTGAATCTGTGGAGTTTGTTGCATCAGAAGGCAGTGGATGGCAATTCACCGGATACTTTCAAGAAAGAGTTAGATAGACCTCTTAAAGATAGCGCTGTCAGGGGATATGCGGAGAAGGCAGGAACGGGGTACTGATTATGGATGATCAGCCATATGGCAGTGGTGGCTCGAAGGGACGAATGGTCTACTCCTGCACCTATTGTCTATTGACCCGAAACATAACCTACTCCTTTTCTCAAGAGATGCTGATTGACCCGCTGAGTTGCGCCTCTGCAGTTCCTTCCTACACATCCATCCTCAACCCTAATCTCGTCCTCTATCCACCACTTTAAACACAACATCACACCTCTCTAAAATTTCCAATATCGAATCACCTTAAACCCTTAGCCAACTTCAACACACCATATCACAAACACTGCCTCCCTCCGCCCGTCAAAGCATTCCCTCGCTCCGCATCTTAAACACGCCCTCCCTCCACCGTAAATACCCCCCCCCCCCTCCATCTTAAGCACCAGCTCCTTCCCTTCACCATAAACCCTTCCTGTCTCCATCATAAATGCTCTCATCTACCGGCACTCTACACCCTGCACCTTGAACACTCACATCGCCCACCACCCTAAACATTGCCTCTCTTAACTGTAACTCTCTTCATTTCCCAAACACCCCATTCATCATCCTGAGGGCACCTTCTCACCATCTTCCACACTCCCTCAACCACCCTCAGCACTAAACATTTCCTCTTGCATCACCCGAAACACTGTCTCCATACGCCACCCCGAACACCCTCACCCTAAACACTCCCTGACTTCATCATTCTCTACTGGCCCTATAACACTCATTCCCTCCGCTCTAAGCAAACGTCGGCTCTCCGTAAACCACCCCTCCGTCTAGCCTAAGCAAACTCTCGCTCCACATTACACGAATCCCTACCTCTATTTGAACACTACATCCCTGCACCAGTCAAAATACTCCTTCCTTCCACCGTCAACATCCCTGCCCTCCAACCTAAACACCCGGAAAACACTATTCCCTCCACTCTAAATACACCACCTCTCGTGACTCTAACGAGGGCACTTGAAACACTCCAGCGCTTCGCCGTTCACTTCGCCGTTCACTCACTCCAGAGCTTCCCTCCACCCAAAGCACCACACCAGTTCAACACTTTCTCACCACAAACACTTCCTCCGTACGCCACATTGAGCTTTCTCTCACCATCATACTGAAGACTTCCTTCCATCTTAAATACGTGCTCTCCCCTCAATACCACCACGGCCTTTCCCATTAGTAAATACTCGCTTACTTCAGCACCCTCAACACTCAATTTCTCCATTTCCGCAAACGCTCCATCCTTTCATGGGAAGTCCTGCCTCCCTCCCCAAACACATCCCTCTGCACCCTCAACATTATCCACCCAACAACACTTTCCTGGCCACCTAAAACACTCCATTCTCACCACCAGCCTAAACACCACCTTCCTCCACCACACTATTTCTACTATTTCTACTATACACCTCCTTGAACAATTCCTCCCTCGATCCTGAAGAGGTATTTGCTTCCTCCCTAACTACTTCTAGCAGTGTCAGAGAACCCCCTTGCTCTACCCTAAATAGGTTTTTCCTCCACCTACCTAAACACTCTTCACCAGCCAAAATAATCCTATTCACGATCACAAAACTGGCTCCCTGTGCCTACCCATTACCCTGCTCCAAACGTTTCCTTTCTCTAAAGCCTAAACACTAACTCTAACCACACGAATCAATCACTCCCTCACCACCCTAAACACCCTCTTAATGCACCATCCTAAAAAATCCCCCGTACACTACTCAAAAACACACCTTCTCTTTGCCATACCTTGTATTCCTTCCCAACCATCACCCTAAGCACTCTCTCTCTCCATCCTAACCACTCCCTCCCTCCACCCTATTCACTATCTTCCTTTCTTCACTTTGTCCGTTATCTCCCCCATCATATATGGCTTCTCCCGCGGGCACCCTAAACACTCACACCTGACACCCTGAACACCTGATCCAACCACCACTCAAAAGATTTGCTCTCTCACGCCTACACCACCGTCTACCACCGAGATACGCACTTCAACGTCCTCTAGGATAGGGATTCAGACTTTTGAACCATGGGGATATCTTCTAAAGTCAGTAGAAAAGAGCGGTAGCGGGCAATTAGAAGGGTTGGAAAAGTTTAAGAAATATAATTAGAAAGGTGGGGACCTCTGCTGTTTGTGATTATAGTGCCCTGCATAATGTTTGGGACAAAGACCCATCATTTATTTATTTGCCTCTGTACTTCACAATTTGAGATTTGTGATAGAAAAAAAAATCACATGTGGTTAAACTGCACATTGTCAGATTTTAATAAAGGCCATTTTTATACATTTTGGTTTCACAATGTAGAAATTACAGCACTGTTTATACATAGTCCGCCAATTTCAAGGCACTATAATGTTTAGGACACAGCAATGCCATGTACATGAAAATAGTCATGATTAGTATTTTGTTGCAAATCCTTTGCATGCAATGACTGCTTGAAGTCTGCGATTCATGGACATCATCAGTTGCTGGGTGCCTTCTCTGGTGATGTTCTGCCAGGCCTGTATTGCAGCCATCTTTAGCTTATGCTTGTTTTGGAGACTAGTCCTGTTCAGTTTTCTCTTCAGCATATAAAAGACATGCTGGATTGGGTTCAGATCGAGTGATTGGCTTGGCTACTCAAGAATTTACTATGTTTTAGTTTTGAAAAACTCCTTTGTTGCTTCAGCGGTATGTTTGGGATCATTGTCTTGCTGTAGAATGAACCGCCGGCCAATGAGCTTTGAGGCATTTGTTTGAACTTGAGCAGCGAGGATGTGTCCACTAAAATAAATACTTTCTCCCTCGACCACTCTCCCTCGATACATCAGCAATTGTATCATCAATGAAGATAAGTCAAGAGTCAGGAGTGTTTTATTGTTATGTCCCAGATAGATCAATGAAATTTTTACTTGCTGCAGCACAACAGAATATGTAATCATAAAAAATAATATAACAACAACTCCAAAGAAAAAGAACAAACAATAACAGTGCAATAATAACAATAATAATAATAATAATAATCATCATCTATTGTAGTTCATAGCTTTTGGAAGTTGTAGTGTTTAATAGCCTGATGGCTGTAGGGAAGAAGCTGTTCTTGAACCTGGATGTTACAGTTCTCAGGCTCCTGTCCCTTCTTCCCGATGGCAGTAGTGAGATGAGTGTGTGGCCAGGATGGTGTGGGTCTTTGATGATGTCGGCCGCATTTTTGAGGCAGCGACTGCGATAGATCCCTTCGATGGTGGGAAGGTCAGAGCCGGTGATGGCCTGGGCAGTGTTTACAACTTTTTGCAGTATTTTCTGCTCCTGGACGTTCAGATTGCCGAACCAGGCCGTGATGCAACAGGTCAGTATGCTCTCTACTGTGCACCTGTAGAAGTTCAAGAGAATGCTCTTTGACATAACGAATTTCTGTAATCTTCTCAGGATGTAGAGGCACTGATGTGCTTTCTTTATGATTGAATCAGTGTGTTGGGTCCAGGAAAGATCGTCGGAAATACGCAAGGCCAGGAATTTGAAGTTTTTAACTCTCCGCCATCGTCCTATTGATATAAACAGGATTGTGGTACCTCAACCTTCCTCTTCCAAAGTCCACAATCAGTTCTTTGGTTTTGCTGATATTGTGAGCCGGGTTGTTGTGCTGGCACCATATGGTCCGTCGGTCGATCTCACTTCTATACTCTGACTCATCACCATCTGTAATTCGTCCCACAACGGTGTTGTTGTCGGTGAACTTGAAAATGGAGTTCGTACTATGTCCAGCTACACAGTCGTGAGTATAGTGTGAGTAGAGCAGGGGGCTGAGTACGCAGCCTTGAGGTGCTCCCGTGCTGATTATCACTGAGGATGAAGTGTTTATGCCAATTCGAACAGACTGTGGTCTGTGGATGAGGAAGTCTAGGGTCCAATTGCAGAGGGAGACCCAGTTCCGTGAGTTTCGTAACCCAGCTTTTTTTTTGTATCAAAAAATAATTTATTTAATTTCAACACGATACAAAAACCAAAAAATCCAAAACCGTGGTGAGATACCCACCTCCATGTTACAAAATCATCAAACAACTATTCTAACTACTATACAACCCTGGTAAAGGGGCAGCATCTACCATATATACCCATGTAACGATTACAGCATGGAAACAGGCCATCTCGGCCCTTCTAGTTCGTGCCGAACACTTATTCTCACCTAGTCCCATCAACCTGCACTCAGACCATAACCCTCCATTCCTTTCCCGTCCAAATACCTATCCAATTTATTTGTAAATGATAAAATCGAACCTGCCTCCACCACTTCCACTGGAAGCTCATTCCACACAGCTACCACTCTCTGATTAAAGAAGTTCCCCCTCATGTTACCCCGAAACATCTGTCCCTTAATTCTCAAATCATGTACTCTTGTTTGAATCTTCCCTATTCTCAATGGGAAAAGCTTATCTACTTCAACTCTGTCTATCACTCTCATCATTTTTAAAGACCTCCATCAAGTCCCCCCTTAACCTTCTGCGCTCCAAAGAATAAAGACCTAACTTGTTCAACCTTTCTCTGTAACTTAGTTGCTGAAACCCAGGCAACATTCTAGTAAATCTCCTCTGTACTCTCTCTATTTTGTTGACATCTTTCCTATAATTTGGCGAGCAAAATTGCACATCATACTCCAGAATTGGCCTCACCAATGCCTTGTACAATTCTAACATTACATCCCAGCTTCTATGCTTTTTTTTTTTTTTTGATTTAAATCTTTTTATTTGAATTTCACAGCAATTTGCATACATACAATGATAACAGACAGTGACAGTCAAGGCATAATTATGCAACAGTATGTAAGAGACCCTCAAAGCCCTTACCCACATTTAACCCACCCGAATCAGGTCGGAACCAAACGGGGACAAACAACACTCACATACATACACATCCACACAAATATGGTAAGATAAACGAAACAAAAAGTACTAAAAAAAAAGAAGAAAAAAAAAAGGGGGGTACAATTTTAACATTACATCCCAACTTCTATACTCAATGCTCTGATTTATAAAGGCCAGCACACCAAAAGCTTTCTTTACCACCCTATCCACACGAGATTCCACCTTCAGGGAACTATGCACAGTTATTCATTGATCCCTCTGTTCAACTGCATTCCTCAATTCTCTACCATTTACCATTTACGTCCTATTTTGATTTGTCCTGCCGAAATGTAGCACCTCACACTTATCGGCATTAAACTCCATCTGCCATCTTTCAGCCCACTCTTCCAAATGGCCTAAATCTCTCTGTAGACTTTGAAAATCTACTTCATTATCCACAACACCACCTATCTTAGTATCATCTGCATACTTACTAATCCAATTCACCGCACCATCATCCAGATCATTGATGTATATGGCAAACAACAGTGGACCCAACATAGATCCCCGAGGCACCCCACTGGTCACCGGCCTCCAACCTGACAAACAGCCATCCACCATTACTCTCTGGCATCTTCCACTCAGCCACTCTTGAATCCATCTTGCTACTCCACCATTAATACCCAACAATTGAACCTTCTTAACCAACCTTCCATGTGGAACCTTGTCAAAGGCCTTACTGAAATCCATATAGACACAGGCTCGGGCAAATCTGGCTCGGGCAAATCCCTCTTCCACCTGGCGCCATGACTCGTGGATAGCCAGATTGGTCAGGCCTAGGAGCAACCCAACCAGGACATCTTCAGCCCTGCCTACTCCCTAGATCCCGTCACCAGTCCTTCGGTCACTGAGAGCAAAGCCACTCCTCCTTGCCCTCGGCGCCCCGGCTACAAGGGACGCTTTACTGGTCCCTCTACACTCAACAGGAATGATGGTGGTCTTGGTCTTGGCCTCCTTCTTCAGGTCGTCCAAGAAGGACCTGAGTTGACGCAGGTCGTTCCCCTTCACCCCCTTCACCCCCTTGCCCCTCCCCCTCCTTCTGAGGATGAAGTTCAGCGAGCTGGTGAGCCCATGTAGGTTTGGTCACCGGAGGGAAGCCAGTCTGGGCTGATGTTGGGCTCCTTCAGTGGCATGGATGAACTTGCGGATCTCCTCCACTGGAATGATCGGAGTGGCGTCGGGGGGGGGGGGGGGGGGGGGGGGGGGGGGGGGGGGGGGGGGGGAGCGAGAACATCCATTGATTCATTGCCCGAGGAGTCGCCTTCCACGCACACACTGCAGATGGAGACACCATCCCCATCCCCGGACACACCCTTAGTGCTCGAAACTCCCACCTCACCCTGTGCGGCAGTTGCCTCTGCCCCACCCACTGGTCTCTCCTCCACCTTAATCCCAACCCTAGGGCCAGTGGAAGAGGGGCCCTCCCCAGATGTACCCGGGGAGTCAAGAACATCGGCAGTCTATTCCTCTACCAGTTGGGCCTAGAGTGGACTCTGGTACACCAGACTCAGGGAGTCCCTCTGGAGCCAGGCCCTGAGGGAGAGAAGGGCTGGTTTCCCCTACTTCTTCACCGCCTACAGTCTCTGCCTCCAGAGGTTTGCTCTGCACCTTGTCCTGGGTGGGCTGATCCTGGGCTTCCTCGGGTGCCTGATGCAGGACTCCCTCACCAACAGGAATCTCCTCCTGCTCCATAATACCCGAGTGGTTCCCATCGCCACTCTCCCCAGAATCCCCTCCAGAACATGAGACCGGGGTCCGAACCATAGGGCGGGAGTCTTCCTCCACCACAGTACTCCCCTTCCCCCTAGATGATGCTGGTTTGTTCCCCTTCCGTTCCTCCATGGAGAGATTCCTCCACTTTTTTCAAAGAGGAGGCACTCACAGACTCTGGAGTCACCTGAGCAACCTTCCTCCGTGGCACCCCACCCTTCCACCAGATCCTCACCGCCCCCGGCTGGATTATGGGGCTTGCAGACTCCCTAACGGGAGGCGACGGGAAAGGCAGGTCATTCTTATCACTGGGGGCTTTGCTACCTAGGAGCTTCACCTTCTTCCCCACCTTGCCCTCCTTCTTTTGACTCTCCCCACCCCCGCCTGCACAACCCCAGACATCCACTACAGGGGGGATTGGAGCGAGGGGGGGGGGGGGGGGGTGAGGGGGATTAGTGGCACTGGAGGTGGAGGCCCCCGCCCGGGATTTGGGGCAATTCTTCCGAATATGCACCACTTCCTTGCAGGCATGGCACCTTGGGCGCTCCGATGTCCAGTAGACGGTGAAGTCATGCCCATCCTGCTGGACACAGAAGCGCCCGTCAACGACCTTCTCCTGGTCCGGCATCATTGACAGCTGGCGCCGGAGGGAAAGAATGTGCCGCAGCTCCTTCCTGCGGAACCCCTGGGATATTGGGGTGCATCCGTGAGTACCTTCCCCAGGGTGTGAAGGTGGGGAAGGAGGGCCTCGTTTGTAATGCAGGGCGGGACGTTGGTCAAGATGGACCCTATGGGGTCGACCTGCAAGAAAACTCCCCCCACTGTGACCCCTTTATTCACGGCCGCGTTCACTTCCTCAATGGACTCAAGGAAGAACACGGCCTGCCCGAGCATCTTACCCACGTACAGGTCGCCTGAGGGCTTCGCCGCTACGGCCACGGCAGCCAAGCAGTCCTCCAGGTTCATCTGGGGGGGGGGGGGGGGGGGGGGCAAGTAGCAACTGACCCCATGCTCAAAAGGAAGGTTCTTCATGGGGAACCAGGCCACAAGAGGAGTAGGTGAAGCAGCAGAAGCAGCCACCTGAGCATAGCTCCTGGAAGGCCCCGGCTCCCCAGAATCTGACCCGGCATGGTCTCAGGCACTACATTTAAACAAACTCAAAAACAATAACTAACAGTCAAAATACAGATACTGACAGTCAAAAATGGCACGACGCCAGTGTCCAAACACAAATATGGAACAGTTTGAGGGAGGCAGCAAGTGATGTTGCCTCAGACGTTGATAATGGCGATCACCCACAAAACGTCTGTGTCACCACCTCTTTGCCCGACGATCTTAACTCTCCTGCGATCCCCGGCGAGCTGCTGACCTCCAAAGACAATCCCAGCTGTTCCTCTCTACTTCTGCAGTAACGAATGGGACTTGCCTGCAGTCTTTGATGTTGGAAACCTTCTCCCTCCGAGTGAAAGGAGGCATTGCAAGCTCCAAGGCCGCAGAAAGATGTCGAGGCGGTGCAGGTGCAGAAATGCTCTGACACCACACAAAAGGCAGACCAGTCCGGTCAGCACCGACGAGGCAGTAAGGGGGGTTGTTCTGTACGAAGGTGTCAAAGTCCAGAAATATTTTTATACCCTTTTTTGGTGCACAAGTAGTTTCCTGGCAGGTTGCCAGTCTCCGTAGTGGGAGCTATGCAGTCAGTAGATAAGATCCAAAACAAGCAGAAAACATTAAAAAAAAACAAGTCTCTGCAATGTCGCAGCGATGCACAAAGATGTTTAAATGCATCGCCGTGCCTCCTGTGAAATCCCAAAAAGATATTTAAAGCACTTATTTCTGTATCTGGACAGGAGCTCCAAATCACCACACCTCCCCACGTAACCAGTAAGGGATGATGGTGTTGAACGCCGAGCTGTAGTCTATAAACACCAGCCTGACGTAAATGTTTTTATTGTCAGTGGTTCAGTGTGGAGTGGAGAGCCAGTGAGATTGCATCCTCCGTGGACCTATTGCGACGGAAGTTCAAACTGTAGTGGGTGAGCAAGTACCTTCAGTAGCCATACATGCCCAGTCCTTAACACCCCACCACTATGTTTAACAGATGAGGTGGTATGCTTTGGATCTTGGGCAGTTCCTTCTCTCCTCCATAGTTTGCTCTTGCCATCACTCTGACATAAGTTAATCTTCATCTCTTCTGTCCACTAGATCCTTTTCCAAAACAGTGGTTGCTCTTTTAAGTACTTCTTGTCAAACTGTAACCTGGTCATCCTATTTTTGATGCTAACCAGTGTTTGCATCTTGCAGTGTAGTCTCTGTATTTCTGTTCATGAAGTCTTTTGCGGACAGTGGTCAATGACAAATCCACATCCGACTCCTGAAGAGTGTTTCTGATCTGTCGGACAGGTGTTTGGAGATTTTTCTTTATTACAGAGAGAATTCTTCTGTCATCAGCTGTGGAGGTCTTCCTTGGCCTGCCAGTCCCTTTGCGATTAGTAAGCTCACCTGTGCTCTCTTTCTTCTTAATGATGTTGCAAACAGTTGATTTTGGTAAGCCTAAGGTTTGGCTGATGTCTCTAACAGTTTTAATTTGTTACTCAGTCTCATAATGGCTTCTTTAACTTTCATTGGCATAACTTTGGTCCTCATGTTTATAAACAGCAATAAAGGATTCCAAAGTTTATGGAAAGACTGGAGGAAAGACTAGGTGCTGAGAACTCTCTCATACCTGCATTAAGGAGGCATTTAAACACACCTGAGCAATTACCAACACCTGTGAAGCCATGTGTCCCAAACATTATGGTGCCCTGAGATGGGGGGACTATGTATAAACACAGCTGTAATTTCTACATGGTTAAACCAAAATGTTTAAAATTACACATGAAATAAAATCTGACAAACTGCACTTTAACCACATGTGATTGTTTTCTATTACAAATCTCAAATTGTGTAGTACAGAGGCAAATACATAAATGAAGGGTCTTTGTCCCAAACATTATGGAGGGCACTATATAAATGACCTAGACATAAATATAGATGGGTGGGTGGGTGAATATGTTTGCAGACAACACCAATAGAAAGAGTTGTAGATAGTGATGAAGGCTGTCAGACGATAGAGACGACATGATGGATAAAGATCAGCTGCAGAAATGGGCGAACAATGGCAGATTTAGGAGGTTGAATGTAAAGAGAGAGAGTATACAATGAATGGCAAGGCCCTTAGCTGCGTTGATATGCAGATGGATCTTGGAGTCCAACTTCATAGCTCAGCAAAGGTGGCAGCACACATAGATGGGGTGGTAAAGAATGCATATGGTATGCTGCTTTCATTGCTAGAGGCATTGAATATAAACGTCAGGAAGTCGATGCAACTATACAGGAGTTTGGTTCGGCCGTATTTGAAGTATTGCGTGCAGTTATGATCGCCACATGACAGGAAAGGTGTGGAAGCTTTGGGGAGGGTGTAGAGGAGGATTTCCAGAATGCTGTCTGGATCAGAGGATTTCAGCTACAGCGCAACGTTGTATACTTTTGGATTGTTTTCTATGAAACGTCGGAGGTTGAGGGGAGACATAATAGAAGTATATATAATTATGAGAGGCGTTGATAGGGAAGACAGTCAGAACACTCTTCCCAGGATGGAAATGCCCAACACTAGAGTGCATAGCTATTAGGTGAGAGTTGGAAAATATAATGGAGATGTGTGGGGCAGGATTTTTATGCAGAGGGTGGTGGAGGCCTGGACGGATTGCCAGGGGTGTTAGTAGAGGCTGATACGATAGTGGCGTTTAGGAAATGTTTATCCAGGCACATTGATCTGCAGGGTATAGAGGGATATGGATCATTTGCAAGAAGTTCAGCTAGGCATGATGTTCGGCACAAGCACTGTGGTCCTATGGGCCTGTCCTGTGCTGTGGGAAAGAAATCAAGCGGGTGATTAGAAGGGCAATACGGGGCGTGAAATGTCACTGGTGAGTCGGATTAAATAAAATCACTAGGCTTTGTATACGTATATTAAAAATAAGAGGGAGAAGATAGGTACAAGGATAAAGCAGGGAATTTATGCTCAGCGTCGGGGAATGTAATCAGGGACTAAACGAGTAGAGTCATGGATTAATACTGCATGGAAACAGGACTTTCAGCTCAACCTTCCCACACAAACAAACATGTCCCATCAACAGCTGCCTGTGTTTGGACAATATCCCTCTGAACATATCCTATCCATGGGCCTGTCTAAATGTTTCTTAAATGTTGCGATAGTTCCTGTCTCAACCTCCTCTGGCAGCTCGTTCCATATGCCCACCACACATTGCGTAAAAACGTTGTCTCGCGTTGCCTTTACATCTTTCACCCCTCACCTAAAATATATGCCCTCTGGTTCTTGATTCCCCTATTCCGGTCAAGAGACGCCTTGTGTATTTAACCGCTCTATTCCTTGCATGATCTTGTGCATCTCTATGAGATCACTCCTCATCCTCCTGCACTCCAAGGAAAACAGTTCTAGCCTGCTCAAACTCTCTCTATAGCTCAGGCCTCGAGTTCTGGCAACATCCTTGTAAATCTTCTCTGTACCCTTTTCAGTCTGACAACATATTTCCTATAATAGTATGCCCAAAACTGAACGCAATATTCTAAAGGTAGACACAAAATGCTTGAGTAACTGAGCGGATGAGGCAGCATCTATGTAGAGACGGAATTGGCGACATTTCGGGTCGAGACCCCTCTGGCCTCGCCAACACTTTATATAACTGTAGCATAACCTTCCAACTTCTATATTAATTACTCTGACTGATGAAGGCAAATGTGCCGAAAGCATTTTTGACTGTCCTATCTACATGTGCCGCGGCTTTCTATGAACCACGTACTACACTCCTAGGTCCCTCTGCTCTACAACATTCCCCAGAGCACTATCATTAACCAAGTAGGTCCTGCCCATGTTAGATATCCCAAAATGCAACACCTCACAATTCTATGCATTAAATTCCGTCAGCTAATCTGCAGCACACCTGCTCAACCGATCAAGATCATAATTTTTTACACATATCTTCACTATCTACACTATCACATACGTTTGTGTCATCTCCAAAGTTGCGAATGATACCATCTACATCCTCATCCAACTCATCCAAATTTAGTTTTATTTAATGTTTAGATACTAAAACATTGGGCCCATCAAGTCCACGCCGACCAGCGATCCCTGTACACTCGCACTATCCTACATACCAGGGACAATTTACATTTTTTACTGAAGCACGTTAACCTACAGACCTATATGTCTTTGGAGTCAGGAAAAAGGAGGCATGGGACAGGCATACGCTGGTAGACAAAAGCGCTGGAGAAACTCAGCGGGTGAGGCAGCATCTATGGTGAGAGCCTCATCTATGGTAGGGAAGGGGAACCCTACAAAGAGGCAGGCATAGCTGGGGTACGTCGTAGGGTCTTTGTAGGGTACGTCCAACAATCCTTGTTCGAGACGTACCAGGGCCCCATCCCTGACCTCTACCTCCGCTACATCGACAATTGCATTGGTGCAACCTCCTGCACCCACACACAACTCACTAACTTCATCAACTTCGCCACTAACTTCAATCCTGCATTCAAATACACCTGGACTATTTCCGACACTTCCCTATCATTCCTTGACCTCACTATCTCCATCGCAGGTGATAGACTTTTGACCGACATCCACTATAAACCCACTGACTCCCATGGCTATCTAGACTACACTTCTTCCCACCCTGCTTCCTGTAAGGTCTCCATCCACAACTCCCAATTCCTCTGTCTACGCCGAATCTGCTCCCAGGATGAGGTGTTCCACACCAGGGCATCGGAAATGTCCTCATTCTTCAGGGAACGGGGGTTCCCCTCCCCTACCATAGATGTGGCTCTCACCAGGGTCTCTTCAATACCCCGCAACCCACACCCTATCCCCCAACTCGAACAAGGGCAGAGTCCCCCTAGTCCTCACCTTTCACGCCACTAGCCGGCACATACAACAAATAGTCCTCTGTCAGTTTCGCCACCTCCAACGTGACCCCACCACTCGCCACATCTTCCCATCTCCCCCCCCCCCCTGTCTACTTTCTGCAAAGCCCGCTCCCTCCGTAACTCCCTGGTCAATTCTTCCCTTCCCACCCGCACCACCCCTTCCCCGGGCAATTTCCCTTGCAACCACAGGAACGTGTCGCTTTACCTCCCCCCTCGACTCCATTCAAGGATCTAAGCAGTCGTTTCAGGTGCGACAGAGGCTCACCAGCACCTCCTCCAACCTCATCTATTGCATCCGCTGGTCAAGATGTCAGCTGATCTACATTGGTGAGACCAAGCGTAGGCTTGGCGATCGCTTCGCCCAACACCTCCGCTCGGTCCACATTAACCAACCTGATCTCCCTGTGGCTCAGCACTTCAACTCCCCCTCCCATTCCGAATCCGACCTTTCTGCCCTGGGCCTCCTCCAGGCCTCGGCCAGAGTGAACACCACCGGAAATTGGAGGAGCAGCACCTCATATTCCGCTTGGGCAGTCTGCATCCCGGTGGCTTGAACATTGACTTCGCCAATTTCCGGTAGCCCTCGCTGTCTCCTCTCCTTCTCAGCTCTCCCTCAGCCCTCTTGCTCCTCCTCTTCCTTTCTTCTTCCCGCCCCTCCACCTGCATCAGTCTGAAGAAGGGTTTCGGCCAGAAACATTGCCCATTTCCTTCGCTCCATAGATGCTGCCTCACCTGCTGATTTTCTCCAGCACTTTTGTCTACCTTCGAATTTCCAGCATCTGCAGTTCCTTCTTAAACACAGGCATACGCTGCTTGGTTCAGTGTATCCTATGACAGAACTGATGAAGGAAAGCCAAAAGAGGCCAGGACATTGCTCTGGCTGATAACATGAAGGAAAATCCAAATAAACTTTCTAAGTGTATTCATGGAATAAAAGGCGAAGTGTGAGAGAATAGTGTCCCTCAGAAATGTGTTAGTGGAGCCGTGGAAAATTGGCAAAACGCTCAATGAGTATTCCTCCTCTGTGCTTAGCATGGAGAAACACATGGGGAACTAGTGACAGTTAATGGAGATTTGAGGATAGTCCTTGTTGCCACATGGATTCCTTTCCACAACCACTAATTCTCTCTCCCTGCTCCTCCGTAAACACTCCCTTCCGCCGCTAAAGCACTCTTACCCTCCAGCTGCCCAAACAGAATTGTTCCCGGTCTAAGCACAACCTCCACAACTCTGAACACTGCCTCCACTAATCACCAAATACCACCAACCGCCCCCATCCTCCATCCACCTCCTTGACCGCTATGTATCTACATCTCATAACACACTCTCCCTTTGGAAGGCACGGTGGATTCTGAGCAGAGTGCCGCGGTGGGACCGCCCAGTACATAGAGACATAGAAACATAGAAAATAGGTACAGGAGTAGGCCATTCGGCCCTTCGAGCCTGCACTGCCATTCAATTTGATCATGGCTGATCATCCAACTCAGTATCCCATACCTGCCTTCTCTCCATACCCCCTGATCCCTTTTGCCACAAGGGCCACATCCAACTCCCTCTTAAATATAGCCAATGAACCGGCCTCAACTACCTTCTGTGGCAGAGAATTCCACAGATTCACCACTCACTGTGTGAAAAATGTTTTTCTCATCTCGGTCCTAAAAGACGTTCCCCTTATCCTTAAACTGCGAACCCTTGTTCTGGACTTCCCCAACATCGGCAACAATCTTCCTGCATCTAGCCTGTCCAACCCCTGAATAATTTTGTAAGTTTCAATAAGATCCCCCCTCAATCTACTAAATTCTAGCGAGTACAAGCCGAGCAACGGTACTTTGATGGGAACTGATGGTCTGGGAAATGGGGAGATAATCCTGACATCGGAGGAGTGCAGGTGCAGCATTCCCTGAAAGTCAATCTGCAAGTCGAATCGGTAGTAAGGAAGGCAAACGCAATGCTATTTATTTCAAGAGGGCTGGAATACAAATACAGGGATGTAATGCTGAGGCTCTATAAGGCGCTGGTCAGGCCGCATTTGGAGTATTGTGAGCAATTTCGGGCACCATATCTGAGGAATGATGTGCAAGCCATCGAGTGATTCCAGAGGAGGTTTACAAGAATGATCCAAGGATTGAGAGGATTAACATAAGATGAGCGTTTGACGGCACTGGGCCTGTACTCGCTGGAGTTCAGAAGAATGAGGGGGCGGGGTCAATGAAACCTGAATAGTGAAAGGCTTGGATAGAGAAGATGTGAAGAAGATGATTCCACTAGTGGGATAGTGGTGGTGAATCTATGGAATTATTTGTGACAGACGGCTGTGGCGGCCAAGTCAGTCGATATTTTAAAGGCAAAGATGAATAGAATCATGGTTAGTACGGGTTTCAGGAGTTATGGGACGAAGGCAGGAGAATCGAGTTAGGAGGGAGAGTTAGATCAACCATAACTGAATGGCGGAATACACTTAATGGGTCAAATGGCCTAATTCTGTTCTCATCGCTTATGCCCTCGTGACCTTACGGCCTGTTTATTCCTCCGAAGGTTCTGGAAGACCCAGTAGAGATGATCGATGATGAGAACGAGCTGGAAGCCTTTGAGGACAATGAGGATGAGCCCAAGTTGATCGGATACTTCAAGAACGAAGATTCAGAGCGTAAGATTCAATCGGTCATGTGCTTCAATCGGATGCCTCAAACAATCCCCCCCCCCCCCCAACCCCCTCCCCACCCCCCCCCCCCCCCCCCCCCTCCACCCCCCGTCCCCGTTTCCCACCACCTCCAACCCCTTACAACCCGCTCGGGTTCCCCTCACTGTACGTCATTGTAACGTGCACATTGAATACTAAATAGTTAAGGTGCATTTGGAGATTAGAACTGTGTATTGTGCTCCCAGTGCGGTCTAGCCCAGGGATGTGGAGACCGCAACGATGCATGGTTCTTGTTGTGTGGTATAATTCAGGAATAAGAAGCGAGATGCTGCGTATCGTGCTCCCATCGTGGTTTATCCTAGGAATATGAAACAGGAACTGTACAGTGTGCTCCCGGTTTCTTCATGCCGGGGGAATGGAGACCAACACTGCGCACGGTTCTTCCAATAGACAATAGACAATAGGTGCAGGAGTAAGCCATTCGGCCCTTCAAGCCATCACCGCCATTCCGCCATTCAATGTGATCATGACGGATCATCCACAATCAGTACCCCGTTCCTGCCTTCTCCCGATGTGGGATAATACTGGGTGTGGATACTTCTAGGGGAATCTCCCAGGAAGAAGTTCTTGGGCCTGGCCATTTTCGGCCCGACGTGCTCGCCACTTGCGACTGGAACCTGACAACGACGTTACCATTAAGGCACGACCATTCGCGGGTCAAGCGGGCGGGCAGTCACTTCCAGAATTACACACGTGCTCGAGTGTTCCCCCACAGGGAACAGGAAATGGCTGTTGGCACTTTGGGTGCATTCGTGAACCAGTGGACGTCGTGGGGGCTTGAAACTTTCCTAGAAAGGATAATCATATTTTAATGCGTTTTAGATTGAAGAAACATAGAAACATATAAACATAGAAAATAGGTGCAGGAGGAGGCCATTCGGAGTTCTGGAGTATTGTGCTCCCAGTGCCATTCCGATTTCTGGAGTATTTTATTCGTTGAGTTTTGATCTTGTAATAAACCTGCTATTGTAAAAAATGAATTAGCGGATGCAATGTAAAACTCTCTCGCGTGGTGGGAGAGCTCGTAATTACAGACGGTAGATTTATTGCAAGAATTAAAACTGTTGACAAACTCATGGGGCAACGCATCATCAGTGGACGGAAATGGACAAATAACGTCTCAGTCTGTGGATGAGTTAGATCAAAGTCAGACGCCTTCTTACAGGCCTTACACTCCTCGCTGGAACATCTGCATATGTCAGGAAGACGAAGGATCTAGTTATTTACATCTGAAAACGATGTAATGTATAGCCCAGTTAGCATCAATCATGCAGAAATGATGGTGATCGAAGGCGTCATGTTTCATGTCATCTGTTTCAGCATTAATTTGTCTTGGGCCAATCATATTAGGGTTATGGCCTACAAAGCACAACGCCACATGTCTCCAACGATTCCCACCAACTTCTAAAGATACACAGTAGGGTGCATCAAGGATCAAGAAAGTCAAGAAATTCCACCATAGAACAGTACAGCATAGAAACCTCCGCCCACAGTGTTTGTACCCAACATGATGCCAAGTTAATCTGATCTCATCTGCCTCTATATGATCCCTATCCCCCTATTCCCTGCGCCTCCACGGCCCTTAAACGACACAATCATATGTGCCTTCACCACCACCCTAGGCAGTGCTTTCCTGGCCCCACCACTCTGAGTTAAAAACATGTACCTCACATGCCATGCTCATGATCAGCCATGATCATATTGAATGGCGGTGCAGGCTCGAAGAGCCGATTGGCCTACTCCTGCACCTATTTTCTATGTTTCTATATCTACATTAAGATTTTCTTCACACCATATACCTTTGCGGTCCAATGTCAGACATTACCACCCTGGGGAAAAGGGAAACTGTCAATAGACAATAGGTATCTGGTCTCTCCTAACGTTATCTACGTATCAGGTATCCCCTAAACCACTCAATCTTCGATGTTCCAGAGAAAACAATTCAATTCTACCCGAACTTTCCCTAGCGCTGCAACCCTCTGATCCAGGCAGCATACTGGCAAATCTTCTCTGCACTCTCTACAAAGCCTCTAACTCTTTCATGTAATGGAATATTACACCAAACAGTGTTGAATTGAATTAAAAGGTACATCGTGGAAACAGTCCCTTCGGCCCACCGAGTCCACAGAGACCATCAATCAACCGGTCCCACTCGTTTCATCTTCTCAACCACTCCCTACATACGAGGCCAGGTAACCTAGAAACCCGACGTATTTGGGATGAGGGAGGAATCCGACAGGGAGAACGTGCAAACTCCATACAAACAGCATTTGAGGTCAGGATCGAGCCGAGGTACTTGACGCAGTGAGGCACTGTGCCACTGTGCTGCGTTATTTCCAAACTGGTTCATTGTAATGTGTACTCAACGGAACCAGGAAGTTAGACAATAGACAATAGGTGCAGGAGTAGGTCATCCGGCCCTTCGAGCCAGCACCGCCATTCAATGTGATCATGGCTGATCATCCACAATCAGTACCCCGTTCCTGCCTTCTCCCCATATCCCCTGACTCCGCTTATGCCACGTGCCAGTGACGGCAGGAATAGAAGGATAGATCATACGAATGGTGCTGATGGTCCGGTGCAGCGTGTAGACGTTAATATTTTTCCATGATTGGGATCTCTTCTGGAGGTAACCTATATAATAATAATGTGTTTCAACGGAACTAGAGAGGGACCAATATCCTGGGAAGGAGTTTTACTCGTGCTACAGGAAGGGTTTAAACTGGTTTGGCAGGAGGATGGCCACAGAGCAGAAACTAGGCAGAGGTCCGATTTGGTCACAATAGTCGACAATAGCAAGATTGGCAGTGAGGACAGACATGTAAAATGGTAATGAGAGAGAGAGAGAGGAAAGACCGACAATTTGAACTGAATTTATTTAAATGTTAAAAGTTTAACATGCAAAGCAAACAGACGGGGGACGTGGATTAGTTGGGGATTGGGATATTATAGTCATTATAGAAACGTCGCTGACAAAAGGGAAGGACTGCAAGCATAATATTTTAGGGTATGGATGCTACTGACGCGATAGATAGGTGTTGATCAATCCTGAGAGGAGGTGTTGATCTGGAGGAGGTGTTGATCAAGTATGAAATAACTACAGTGCTCAAACAATTATTGGGAATGGGCCAGTCATGCTGTATGGGTAAAACGTATACATGGAAAGAAATTGCTGATAGCTGTAAAAATAATAGTGTATTAATATTGGTAGATTTCAATTTCCCTTAGTGAATGCATCACCAAGGGATTGGACGGGATGGAGTTTGCTAAATCTGTTCAAAGCGTTGTTAATCGATATTTAGAGGGCCATACCAGAGAGGCCACAATACTTCAAGTGTCAGTGGGGATGCACCTAGGGGCCTGTGTTCATAACCTATAAATGTTAAAGTAGTTATTTCGGTAAACTTGCTGCCTTACAGCGACGGAGACGCGGGTTCGATCCTCACGACGGGTGCTATCTGTACGGAGTTTGTACTGTATCCCTGTGACCGCGGGTGTGTTGCCCGGATTCTTCGGTGTCTTCCCACACTCCAAAGACGTGCATGTTTATAGGTTAATTGGTTAGTTAGAAACATGTAAAATGTCGTTTGCGTGAAGGTAAGATACTGCTAGTGCACAAGATGTTGGCGTGAACGCAATGGGCACAAGGGCCCATTTGCACGCTGCATCTCTTAAAGTTAAGTTACTAAAGTGGGACGTCCGATTTTGCAGGGATGAGGAGGAAATTGCATTGGGGGTAGAGTATTGACATGGATAGAGAATTGGTTGGCAGACAGGAAACAAAGAGTAGGAATAAACGGGTCCCTGTCACAATGGCCGGCAGTGGCGAGTGGAGGGCCGCAAGGCTAGCCGTAACTATTTCCAAAATATATTAATTATTTAGATGATTGAATTAAAAGTAACAACAACAAATTTGCAGATGACACAACGCTGGGTGGCAGTGAACTGCGAAGAGGATGCTCGGAGGTTGCAGGGTGGCTTGGACATGTTGCGTGAATGGGCAGATGCATGGAAGATGCAATATAATGTAGATAAATGTGAGGTTATCCATTTTGGCGGCAAGAAAAAGGAGGGAGATTATTAGACAATAGAAAATAGACAATGGACAATAGAGAATAGACAATAGATGCACGAGTAGGCCAGTCGTCCCTTCGAGCCAGCACCGCCATTCAATATGATCATGGCTAATCATTCACAATCAGCCTTCTCGCCATATCCCCTGTCTCTGTTATCTTTAAAAAAACATCCAGAGGATTGGCCTCCACTGCCTTCTGGGCAGAGAATTCCACAGATTCACAATCTCTGGGTGAAAACGTTTTTCCTCATCTCCGTTCCAAATGGTCTAATCCTTATAATTAAACTGTGACCCCTGGTTCTGGATCACCCTAACATCGGAAATACATTTCCTGCCTCTAGCGTGTCCAATCCCTTAATAATCTTATATGTTTCAATAAGTTACCCTCTCATTTTTTTAAATGCAACATGTGACTGTCCCGCCATCCCGGGAATTAACCTGGTGAAATTACGCTGCATCCCTCAATAGCAAGAATGTCCTTCCTCAAATTTGGAGACGAAAACTGCACACAATACGCCAGGTGTGGTCTCACTAGGGCCCTGTACAATTGCAGAAGGGCCTCTTTGCTCCTATACTCAACTCGTCTTGCTATGAAAGCCAACTTGCCATTATATTTCTTCACTGCCTGCTGTACCTCAGTGACTCGTGAACAAGGACCCCCAAGATCTAGTAGTACTTCCGCTTTTACAACTTGACATCATTCAGATAATAATCTTCCTTCGTGTTTGTGCCACCAAAGTGGATAACCTCACATTTATCCACATTAAACTGCATCTGCCCACTCACCTAACCTGTCCAACTCACCCTGCATCCTCATAGCATCCTCCTTACAATTCACATTTCCACCTAGCTTTATGCCATCTGCAAATTTGCTAATGTTACTTTTAATCCATTCATCTAAATCCTTAAGGTATATTGTAAACAGCTGCGATCCCAGCACCGAGCCTTGCGGTACCCCACTAGTCACTGCCTGCCATTTTGAAATAGACTCGTTAATCCCTACTCTTTGTTTCCTGTCTGCCAACCGAATTTCTATTCATGTCAGTACCCTACCCTCAATACCATGTGCTCTAATTTTGCCCACTAATCTCCTTTGTGGAACCTTATCAAATGATTTCTGAAAGTCCAGGTACACTACAACCACTGGCTCTGCCTTTTCCATTTTCCTAGTTACATCCTCAAAAAAATCCAGAAGATTAGTCAAGCATGATTTCCCCTTGGTAAATCCATGCTAACCCGGACCGATTCTGTTACTACTATCCAAATGTGCCGCTATTTAATATTTTATAATTGACTCCAACATATTCTCCACCACCGATGTTAGGCTAACTAGTTTTCTCTCACCCCCTTTCTTAAAATGTGGGATAACATTAGCTACCCTCCAATCCATAGGAACTGATGCTGAATCTTTGGAACTTTGTAAAATGATCACCAATACGTCCACGATTTCTAAAGCCACTTCCTTAAGTTCTCTGGGGTGCAGACCATCAGGCCCTGGGGATTTACCAGCCTTCAGTCCCATCTATCTATCCAACACCTTTTCCTGCCTAATGTGGATTTCCTTCAGTTCCCCAGTTACCCTAGATCCTCTGCCTACCAGTATATCAGAGAGATTGTTTGGGTCTTCCTTAGTGACCTGTTCAACTCCTCTGCCATTTCCTTGTTCCCCATAATAAATTCACCTGTTTCAGTCTCCAAGGGTCCAACATTGATTTAAAACTATTTTTTTCCTCTTCGCTTATCCAATGAAGCTTTTTCTATCCTTCTTTATATTCTTGGCTATCTTACCTTCATACCTCATCCTTTCCCCCCGTATGACCCTTTTAGTTATCTTCTGTTGCTCTTTAAAAGTTTCCCAATCCTCTGGCTTCCCACTCATCTTTGCTATATCATACCTCTTCTCTTTTATTTTTATACTGTCCTTGACTTCCCTTGTCAGTCACGGTCGACACTTATTCCCCTTAGAATCTTTCTTCCTCTTTGGAATGAAGTGATCCTGCACCTTCTATATTATTCCGAGAAATACCTGCCATTGTTGCACCACTGTCATCCCTGCTAGGATATCTTTCAAGTCAACTTTGGCCAGCTCCTCCTCGTTGCTCCATAGTCCCATTTGTTCAACTGTAATACTCACACTTCTGATTTACCCTTCTCCCTCTCAAATTGCAGTTTAAAACTTATCATATTATGACGACTACCTCCTAATGGTTCCTTTACCTCGACTTATCAAATACGATTCATTACACAACACTAAATCCAGAATTGCGTTCTCCCTGGTAGGCTCCAGCACACGTTGCTCTAATTTTCTTCACGGAGGCACTCCACAAACTCCCTTTCTTGGGGTCCAGCAGCAACCTGATTTTCCCAGTCTACCTGCATGTTGAAATTTCCATAACAACCGTATGCGACATGCCAATTTTAACACTTGATTCAACTTGCACCCTATATCCAGGCTACTGTTTGGTGGCCTGTAGATGACTCCCATTAGGGTCTTTTTACCCTTACAATTCCTCAGTTATATCCATACTGACTCTACATCTCCTGATTCTATGTCACCTCTCGCAAGGGACTGAATTTCATTCGTCGCCAACAGAGCAACCCCACCCCCGCTGCCCAACTGTCTGTCTTTTCGATAGGGCGAATATTCAGGTCCCAGCCCTGGCCCTCTTGCAGCCATGACTCTGTAATTCCCACAACATCATATTTGCCAATTTCTAACTGAGCCTCAAGCTCATCCACTTTATTTCTAATAATTCGTGCATTCATATATAGTACTTCTAATCCATTACTCACCTCACCTTTTACATCGATTCCTATTTCACTTGGCCACACTCTCCTATCACTTCCTGAGCTTTCTATCCCGTTAATTCTGGTGTCTTTCTTAACTTTTCTTATAATCACTTTCTTATAACTCCATCCTTTTATCTCCATTTGGTCTCATCCCCCCAACTATTTAATTTAAACCCACCCGTGTAGCAGTGGCATCTCAATGGTGTCAGATTAGGAAAATGGGAGTGCAACGAGACCTGAGTGTCCTTGTACACCAGTCATTAAAAGCAAACATGCAAGTACAGCAGGCAGTAAAGATAGGCAGTATAGGAGTAAACATTGTAGTTGTACAATGCCCTGGTGAGTCCACATCTGGAGTATTGTGTGCAGTTTTGGTCTGCTAATTTGAGGAAGGACATCCTTGCTATTGAAGGAGTGCAGCGTAGGTTCACGAAGTTAATCCCCGGGATGGCGGGACTGTCATTTGAGGAAAGGTTGGAAAGACTGGGCTTGTATTCACTGGAATTTAGAAGGATGAGAGGTTTGACTTGATCTTATAGAAACATTTAACAGTATACCACTGGAGAGGTTAGATGCAGGAAAACTGTTCCCAATGTTGGGGGAGTCCAGAACCAGTGTCCACAGTCTAAGAATAAAGAGAAGGTCATTTAAAACTGAGATAAGAAAAAGAAAAATTCACCCAGAGAGTTGTGAATTTGTGGAATTCTCTGCCACATAAGGCAGTGGAGGCCAATTCACTGGATGAATGTAAAAGAGCAGATTCAAGGGGTATGGGGAGAAGGCAGGCACGGGTTACTGATTGTGGTTGATCAGCCATGATCACAATGAATGGGTGAAGGGCCGAAGGGCCGAATGGCCTCCTCCTGCACCTATTTTCTATGTTTCTATGTTTCTATGAAACTTGCAAAGATTGATTTAGAGGGCCTGGATGCTATTAAGGGAGTGTCTGGCAGTAGATATACACGTAAGTAAACAATTAGTAGGGCAAAAAAAGGACATAAAATGTTGACAGGCAAGGCAAGGGAAAATATCAGAAGATGCTACAGGTGTATTACGATTAAAAGGAAAGCTATGGAAAGAATAGCCCCATGGCCGTCTTTGTGAACCATGAGATATGGGAGAGCTGTCAAGTGGAGTTTGCATGCATTTCTACTGAACGGAACATAAGGGAATTATGCATAGAAGGTGTGATGCCTTCGATCATGAACGAATTGCCAAAGAGGAGGCATTGGTTGGTTTAATGTGTTGGATGAAGATCACATAGAGAATATCACATAGGTCCGTGGAAATATATTCACAACATCAGTAGCCACAGGTGAAGTATGTAAGACTGGAGTGTGGCTAATTTTGTAACGTTATTCAAAAAGGCAGCAACAATAAACCAGAGAAACACACAACTAGATGGAGTAATTCAGCGGGACAGGCAGGATATCTGGAGTGGAATGTGCGACGTTTCGGGTCTGAAGAAGGATCTCGACCCGAAACGTCGCCCATTTCTTCTCTCCGGAGATGCTGCCTGTCCCGCTGAGTTACTCCAGCTTGTTGTGTCTATCTTCGGTTTAAACCAGCATCTGCAGTTCCTTCTTACTACAATAAGCGAGAGATCTACAGACCGGTGAGCCAAATGTCAGTCATTGATAAGTTGTTAAAGGAGATTTTCAGATACAGGAAATATTAGCATTTAGATTGGCATAGATTGACTAGAGATAGTCAGCATGACTTTGTACGTGGGAAATTGTGTCTCATAAACCCTATTTTTTATAAAGATGTTAGCAAGAGGACTGATGGGAGCAAGGCAGTGGGTGTTGTCTTTATGGACTTTAGTAATGCCTTTGATAAAGACCCGTGTGAAAGACTTGCCTGGAAGGACGCATGGCATCCAAGGTCTGATAGACAATTGCACTCAAAATCGGCTTGGAGGAAGAAAAGTATGATAGTTGTGGAGGGTATTTTTTTTTCTGATTGGAGTCCCGTGGCCAATGATATGCCGCAAATTTCGGCGCTGTGTCCGTTGCTGTTTGTTGAACGATTTGAATGACAATATTGTTAAATGCGTCGGCATGTACGTATATGGCATTACAATTGATATTATAGCAGACAGCTAAAGTATACAACACGATCTACATCAGTTGGATAGGTAGTTCAAGGAATGGCACCGTAAGCTCTACAAGTGTTAGGCTTTGCGGTTTGTTATGTATAACCAGGCATGATTTACATAATAAATGGTAGAGCTCTGGGGATTGTTGCAGAACAGACAGATCCAGGAATACAGGTGCGCTATTGCCGGAAGGTGACGATTCCTGTGGACATTTTTGTGAAGGGCTTTGTCTTCATTGGGGACAAACGTGTGCCAGTTCTGGTGGCCATTTATGGGAAGCATGCCATGAATTTGAAAGGGTGCAGAGCATGTTCACCAGGATGTTACCTGGGCTTGTGGGCCTGAAGAACGATCGAGGTTGGATAAGCTGGGATTTTTTCTTTGGAGCAATAGGTGACCTTATTGAGGTGTACACGACACGGAGGCTTGGGTAAAGTGAGCATTTACTATATTTTATCCTAAGGGAGAGGCCATAGGTTTGAAGCAAAAGGGGAAAGATTTAAAAGGGATCTCGGCCTCAACCGTTTCCACTCAAACTGTATTCCGTATCTAGAATGATCTGCCAGAGGAAGTCGTGCAACCGGATTAGTACTGGTGTCAGGGGTTATGGAGAGAAGGCGGGAGAATGGGTTTCGGAGGGGGAGATAGATCAGCCATGGTTGAATAGGGGAGTAGAGATGATGGAACGAATGGCCTAATTCTGCTCCTATCACATGACCTAATGGCTTTATGACATGATGCAATTATAGATCATAGAACAAGAATATAGAAAATACAGCACAGGAACGGATCATTTGGCTCACCATGTTTGTGCCGAACATGATGCCGAGTTAAACTGATCTAATCTGCTTGTATCCGTATCACTTTATTCCCTGCGCTTCCATGTGCCTATTTAAAAGCCTCTTAAACGCCACTACCTTATTGTCTCCACCACCCTCTGGCAATGCGTTCCAGGCATCCACCATTCTCTGTGTAAAATAGATGCCCCACACATCTTCATTATATTTTCGCTTTCTTACCTTACAACTATTCCCTCTAGTGCTGGACATTTCCATCTGGAAAAAAAAAGGTTCTGACTGTCCATCCTATCTACGACGGAAGGTGACGGAAATAGAATAATTGGGAGTCGTAGTCATACAGCGTGGAAACAAGCCCTTTGACGGAACTTTCCCATACCGGCAAGCTTGCCCCATTTACACTAGTCACATCTGCCTGCTTTCGGCCCATATCCATTTAAAATTATCCTATCCATGTAACGGTCTAAATGTTGTTTAAACGAAATGTTGGAGGGATTCTTCTATGAGAACTGAAGGAGTGGGGGTTTCACGTGTACTAAAGAAGGAATACCACTCGGAAGTCCAAGAATGGAATGTCTAATTTTAGGAGCAGATGCGGCACTAACTGAGAAATTGAGAACACCCCCTCTCCGGGGTCATAGAACCATTGACTCATAGACTCTAGCGTAGAAATAAGCCTTTCGGCCCAACTTGCCCAGACCGGCCAAAATGCTGGAGAAACTCAGCGGGCGAGGCAGCATCTATTGAGCGTAGGAATAGGTGACCTTTTGGGGTCGAGACCTTTCTTCAGACTGATGTGGGGGGGGGGGGGGGGGGGGGGGCGGGAAAAAGAAAGGAAGAGGCGGAGACAGTAGGCTGTGTGAGAGCTGGGGAGGGGAGGGGAAGTAAGGAGAAAGCAAGGACTACCTGAAATTGGAGAAGTCAATGTTCATACCGCTGGGTTTTAAACTGCCCAAGCGAAATATGAGGCGCTGCTTCTCCAATTTGCGGTGGGACTCACTCTGGCCATGGAGGAGGCCCAGGACAGAAAGGACGGATTCGGAATGGGAGGAGGAGTTGAAGTGCTGAGCCACCGGGAGATCAGGTTATTGCGAACTGAGCGGAGGTGTTGTGCGAAGCAATCGCCAAACCTGCGATTGGTCTCCCCGATGTAGACCAGTCGGCACTTGGAACAGGGGATGCAATAGATGAGGTTGGAGGAGGCGCAGGTGAACCTCTGCCTCACTTGGAAAGACTGCTTAGATCCTTGGATGGAGTCGAGGGGGGAGGTAAAGTGACAAGTGTAGCATTTCCTGCGGTTGCAAAGGGGAGGGGTGGTTTGGGTGGGAAGGGACGCATTGACCAGGGATAGACATCCTCTGACAGCTTGTTCCATACATCCAATACCCTTTGTGTGAAAAAATACTCCTCAGATTCCTATTAAATCTTTTCCCCTTCACCTTAAACCTATGTCCTCTAGTCCTCGATTCACATACACTGGGCAAGATACTCTCATGATTTTATACACCTCTATAAGATCACCCCTCTCCTTCCTGCGTTCCAAGGAATAGAGTCTCAGCCCGCACAACCTCTCCATATATCTCAGAACCTCTAGTCCTGGGAACATCCTCGTAAATCGTCTCTGTATCCTTTCCAGCGTGACAATATTTTTCCTGTAACACGGTGCCTTGAACTGAACACAATACTCCAAACGTGGCCTCACTACCATCTTCCCAACTTCAGCATTTTGTGTCTAACTTCGATTTAAACCAGCATCTACTATTCTTTCCTAGACATTCTATACTCGATGCTCTGACTGATGAAGGCTAATGTGCAAAAGCCTTTTTGACCACCCGATTTAAGGGTCAAAGGGGCAAAAGATTAGTTTCGTGCAGTACTCAACTATGAGTAGGCGTTTGGGAAGATGGATTACAAATAGATTTTGTACCCCGGATCCAGGTTTTATACGCTGACAAAGAAGGCACAATAAGTGTCGCTGGTCCTTGACAGTGACCCTTGTTCCTCAGTCTCACACTGCCGGTTGCGAAGGAGGTGGGTGGTTCAGGCATCCCATAAGAAGATAAGAAATAGGAGCAGAATTAGTCCATTCAGCCCATCGATTCTACTCCACCATAGCTGGTCAAATTTCTCCTCTTTTCTCCATGCCGCCTTCTCCCTGAAACCTTGACACCATTCGTAATCAAGAACGTCTCCGCTAAAAAAAGTATGTAATGCTTTGATCTCCACAGTCGTCTGTGGCAACGAATTCCATAGATTCGCCACCCTCTAGTTTTCTGCTTCATCCTCTTCCGAGGTTATCACCATGTCATCCGGAAGTGTGGACTGGATAAGGATTATATTTTGAGGCTTCTCTCGTATACATTGTGGAGTTTGCAGTGTTGTACTTCCGTTTTTTTGAAAAGGAGAGGACACAGACTATGAACATTATTTTACGATATTCCTTTCTTATTCCCCAGATTTTAAAGAGTATGAAGACGCAGCAGAGGAATTCCAGCCCTATATCGCATTCTACGCCACATTCAGCAAACGGGTAAGATTGATTGGGCTGGAGAAGATGGATCCACCATTGACCGCATCGGACGTGGTTGTTTCTGTGACGATAGATTTGCTCAGGCAGAGCTCAAATTCTAGATCAGCCACAGCATTGTTGAGAGAACGCCGCACAGAGGGAAATGCGTGTAAGAAGCTCCCGCAATGTGAAGGGAGGCGGTAGCACACGTAATGTGGGAGGGCGGTGAGGGAGCGCCCGTCACACCGCGGAAGCGGCGGTGAGAACCCGATGCGTCGTACAAGGCGGTGATAATTTAGGGCACAGTGGGAGTGGCGGCGAGAATGCGCCGCACTGTCGGAGGGGCGATAAGGGAGCGCCGAACCGTGGAAGAGACGATAAGGGACCCTCGCACTCCCGGGCGGGCGGTGACGGAGCATCGCACTGTCGCAAGAGCCGGGTAGGAGAACCACAATGTGGGAGGGGTGAATCATGGGTAGCTCTGCTGCAGAGACCACTTCTGCCATCGCCCTCTGAAACGTATTACACACTTTGTTTTCAGTTTGCCAATGTATGTTTTACATTTCTGTCCAGAAGGATAGAACAATTGGACGTGTATGTCCTTGCCAAAGTCAAAGGGCAGGGGAGGTCCACGTAAACCAGATCAACCACATTGCTTTCGCTAGTGTAGCTAGTTTTGGAGTCAGAGACGCGATTAAAGTCTGACACACCCACCAAATTAGCGCTCTCTAACCTTGATCTTGTCTGCCAGCGACGAATAATTTCTGTACACTCTCTGTTATCCTGGTTTCTCCTTCATTGTTAGCATTTGCCATGCACTGCCTTTATGCTTGACAAACATACCTGAAGGCACATAAATCCCCCTGACTTGATCAGGTGTCTCGATGGGCAATAGGAAAGGTCGAGGAGATAAATGCATGAGCCCTGGTTGAGATATACGAGTCACCATTAGATACAGGGGAAATACTTGACGACTGGAGGGTGGCTAATGTTGCGTCTAAGTGCTGCAAACAAAAACCTGGGATATAAATCTGTGATAGACACAAACAGCTGGAGTATCTCTGGAGAGAAGGAATGTGTGACGTTTCGGGTCGAGACCCTTCCTCAACTATAAATCTGTGGCCGAAAATGTTACCGGAGAGGATTCTGAATGAATGAATAAGTTTATTTGCCAAGTATTCACAAACATGGAAGAAGATATATATGCATTGAGAAAGCCATCGTTTGGTTGTGGGTAGTCAGCATTGTTTTATTCGTGAGAGATTGGTGCCTCCTGAATTGATTCAGTTGTTTGAATATACAGTGGCTTGCAAAAGTATTCATACCCCTTGAACTTTTTCACATTTTGTCACTTTACAACCACAAACGTAAATGTATTTTATTGGGATTTTATGTGATAGACCAACACAAAGTGGCGCATAATTGTGAAGTGGAAGGAAAATGATACATGGTTTTCAAATTTTTTTACAAATAAAAAACTGAAAAGTGTGGCGTGCAAATGTATTCAGCCCCCTTTACTCTGATACCCCTAAATAAAATCCAGTGCAACCAATTGCCTTCAGAAGCCACCTAATTTGTAAATAGAGTCCACTTGTGTGTAATCTAATCTCAGTATAAATACAGCTGTCCTGTCAAGGCCTCAGAGGTTTGTTAGAAAACATTAGTGAACAAACAGCATCATGAAGCCCAAGGAACACACCAGACAGGTCAGGGATAAAGTTGTGGAGAAGTTTAAAGCAGGGTTAGATTATAAAAAAATATCCCAAGCTTTGAACATCTCACGGAGCACTGTTCAATCCATCATCCGTAAATGGAAAGGGTATGGCACAACTGCAAACCTACCAAGACATGGCCGTCCACCTAAACTGACAGGCCGGGAAGGAGAGCATTGATCAGAGAAGCAGCCAAGAGGCCCGTGGTAACTCTGGAGGAGATGCAGAGATCCACAGCTCAGGTGGGAGAATCTGTCCACAGGACAAATATTAGTCGTGCACTCCACAAATCGGGCCTTTATGGAAGAGTGGCAAGAAGAAAGCCATTGTTGAAAAAAAGCCATAAGAAGTCCCGTTTGCAGTTTGCCACAAGCCATGTGGGGGACACAGCAAACATGTGGAGGAAGGTGCTCTGGTCAGATGAGACCAAAATTGAAGGTTTTGGCCTAAATGCAAAACGCTATGTGTGGCGGAAAACTAACACTGCACATCACCCGGAACACACCATCCCCACTGTGAAACATGGTGGTGGCAGTATCATGCTGTGGGGATGCTTTTCTTCAGCAGGGACAGGGAAGCTGGTCAGAGTTGGATGGGAAGATGGATGGAGCCAAATACAGGGCAATCTTGGAAGAAAACCTGTTAAAGTCTGCAAAAGAATTGAAACTGGGGCGGAGGTTCACCTTCCAGCAGGCCAACGACCCTAAACATACAGCCAGAGCTACAATGGAATGGTTTAGATCAAAGTATATTCATGTGTTAGAATGGCCCAGTCAAAGTCCAGACCTAAATCCAATTGAGAATCTCGGGCAAGACTTGAAAATTGCTGTTCACAGACGCTCTCCATCCAATCTGACTGAACTTGAGCTATTTTGCTAAAAAGAATGGGCAAACATTTCAGTCTCTAGATGTTGCAAACATACCCCAAAAGACTTGCAGCTGTAATTGCAGCGAAAGGTGGTTCTACAAAGTATTGACTCAGGGGGGCTGAATACTTTTGCACGCCACACATTTCAGTTTTTAATTCATTTTCCTTCCACTTCACAATTATGCATCACTTTGTGTTGGTCTATCACATAAAATCCCAATAAAATACATTTACGTTTGTGGTTGTAACATGACAAAATGTGGAAAAGTTCAAGGGGTATGAAAACTTTTGCAAGCCACTGAATACAAGCAGGTTGATCAGTAAAAGGTTGTCGGTGTAGTTTATGTGGACGTCAGCAAGGCCTTTGATAAGGTTCCACGTGGCGCTGAAAGGTTAGACCGCATTAAATCCGGGAAGTAGCTAACTGAATACAAAATTAGCATAATGGGAAGAAAACGTTCTTTTTTCCAGAGTGGAGGCCTCTGACTATTGGTTCGAAGAAGGGTCTCGACCCGAAACGTCACACATTCCTTCTCTCCTAGATGCTGCCTGTCCTACTAAGTTACTTTTTATGTTTGTCTTCGGTTTAGACAAGAGTCTGCAGTTAATTCCTACACGCGCAATCAATATCAACGGTTTGGCAGAGAATATACAAGTTTACAGAAGACACCATAATAAATGGTATCGAAAAGGAGGAAGGTGGTTACAACAAAATAAATTGGGATCTTGATCGGTTCTGCAAATGGCCGAGGATTAGCAACTGATGTTTAAATCAGTTAAATGTCAGAAGTTACATTTTCGGACGTCAGACCATGGCAAGTCCTTCACAGTGAACGGCACGACCCTGGGGAGCGATGGGGAATAGAGAGCGATCAAGAAGTTCAAATAGTTCGTTGAAAGTGCCCACACAAGTAGATGGGGAGTGAAGAAGGCATTCGAAAGGTGGCCTTCATCAGTTAGGAAATTGAGTACGGAAGCTGAAAGTAACGTTACAGTTGTGTAAGATGTGGGTGAGGCACACTAGAGGAATTGTATAGGAAGGAACTGCAGATGATGTTTTCTACCGAAGATAAACACAAAATGCTGGAGTAACTCAGCGGATTGGGAAGCATCTCTGGAGAGAAGGAATGCGTGACGTTTCGGGTCCTGAAATATCACCCATTCCCTCGTTCCAGAGATGCTGCCTGTCCGGGTGAGTTAATCCGGCATTTTGTGTCTACCTTGAAGTATTGTACTCAGTTTTCGTTACCCAGCAATAAGAAATATGCCATTAAGATGGAAAGACTCCAGAGAATGTTAACCAGGTGTTGATACAAGGAATTTAAAGAATTTTTGGCCTGAGCCAGTGGAAGAGGTTGGGATGGAACCGAAGGCTGGGAGCTGCTCCTGAAGAGATGTAACATCATGAGGGGTAAAGATCGGGTGAATGCTCAAGTTCAAGTTCAAGTGAGTTTATTGTCATGTGTCCCTGTATAGCACAATGAAATTCTTGCTTTGCTTAAGCACACAGAAAATAGTAGGCATTTACTACAAAACAGATAAATGTGTCCATATACCATGATATAAATATATACACACATGAATAAATAAACTGGTAGTGCATATAACAGAAAGTGGTTGCTAATAATCAGAGTTTTGTCCGAGCCAGGTTTAATAGCCTGATGGCTGAGGGGAAGTAGCTATTCCCCTCAGTCATTTCCCCAGGGCAAGGGCATCAAGAACTAAAGAGCATAAGGTGATAGTGAAAGGGGAAATAATCAATGGGATCTCGAGAGGCGTATGAACGAGCTGCTAGAGGAAGTATTTGAGGTAGCTACAATATATGTAATTGAAAGATATTTGGACAAATACATGGTTTGGAGAGGGTTGGAGGGATACTGTCCGGGTGCAGCAAATCAGGAACGAGGTTGGATACGGCATGTTGTATAGCACAGCGTTTTTCGCTGAAGGGCCTGTTATGGTGCTGTATGACGCTATGACTATAATCTTCGAGCGTAGCCTCACATGCGGAGATCTACGGCCCTGTCTTCATTAACCATCTTGGTTAGTTCTTCAAAAAACGCTATCAAATTCGTGAGGCCCAGCTTTCGAAATTCACGTATATCGAAAAATAAACTGAAAGTGCTGGAGTAATTTAGCGGGTCAGGCCGCATTGTCGATAGGTGACATTACAGGTCGGGACCTTCTCAAAGGTTCAAAGGTTCAAAGGTTGATTTATTGTCACATACACCTAGATGTAGTGAAATTCCCTTTGCCACTCTTCAGATTGATTGAAGGAGGCGGGGGGAGGGGGGGGGGCGGTAGGCAAAAAACGCTGGAAGAAAGGATGGGGCAGGACAAAGGCAGCCGGGTAATAGGTGAATACGTGTATTTGATAGGCAGACAGATATTTGTACAGAGGCGGGAGAAGCGAATACAAAAGATGAGAGAAAAAGCGAGTACAGAGTTGCGAATTGTGACGCTAGAGGAAGGAATGTAAGTGGGGTGGGGCGGGGGGGGGGGGGGGGGTAGGTAGGAGTCTAGGTGGGGCACAGGGGTCAGGGTCGAGATAAGTACTTGTTTGTTTGGCACAGGTTGCAGTTTGTTGTTGAAAGAACGTAGATTTGCAAGAAAATACTCGGGAGCGGTGTGCGTAATCCTCGTTGTCGGAGTCGGACGAGTGCTCCAGAGCGCCTCCCCTGGGTCCTCATACTTCTCACGGCCTTCGACATTTCCACAGCGCGGCCTGTTCCAGGGTGGCGGTGGAAGTGAATGGTGGTGCTCAAGATGATTTTAGATAGGGACGGGTATGCTGAGAGGGTAATGTAGTCAGAGGAGATTAATTTAAATTGGCATCATGTTAGGCACAGACGCTGTCGGTCGAGTGGTCTATCGCTGTGCTGTAGCGATCGACGTTCTACGTTTCAAAGCACCCATTATCTCTCTTGGACATTCTCCGGAATGCTGAAATCTTCAACATCATTCTCCTTGATTAATACAGACGAGAAGCAGTCAGTTTCTACCACGTAATGGCCGCACACTTCCACTGCTTTTTTGTGCTTTTGATCCATTATTATCTTGATTTTTCTTACTTTAATACATAATTTTTCTTCATCGTCTTTACCAGTGAGATACTGTGGCCCTATTTTCTCTCCTCATTTATTGACTGTGGACTACATTTACTCCTCAATGTTCTCCTAGTCAATGGTCTCCGTCAATGCTCTCTCATTGGTCTCGGTACACATTCTTTTCTCAGTCATAAACTCGTCGATATCCCATCATTACTAACTCTTATCTTTCATCCGTTCATGCCCTGTAAACGTCCATGGCTCTTTAGACTTGTTTATCTGACACTGCGCAGGCCCACATTGGCGAAAGGTTCTCACGATTTCACTTTTGAAAATACTCCTATTCGTCAGATATAAAGTTCTCCTCAGTACTCATTTCCAACACAAAGAAAATACGAGGCGGGAAACGATGATGCGGGAGCGGCAGGTGACAAATTCAATCAGTTGAGCAAGGGGATGATGTACAGATGAAGACATGTTGTGGAGAGGGTGAAGGATGGCGGAGTTAGAGTGAGAGATCGAAGATAACCTGGAGTCTGCCAATGACTGCGGATACTGGAATCCGCTGAGGAAGAAAATGTGAAGTGGACGCACGGAACTGCAGATGCTAGAATCTTGAGGGAGAAACGCAGGGTGCTGCGGTAACTCAGCGGGTGAGCGCCCATCTTTGGAGGACATGAATAACCGACAATTCGCATCAGTATCGTTCAGACGATTGTAGTAGGGGAGTGGGGTGAAATCGGGAAGAGGGCGGGACAAAACAGGGCAAGGTGGCTACAGGTGAGGGGGGGGGGGGGTGATTTTCTCCTGCAACGGTAGGAGATATATCATGTGTATGAAAACCTTCTCCCTCACATCCATCCAGGGTCCCCAGAAGCCTTTCAATGTGCGAGATGGAAGATTTTCCGATGCTTGTATTCACTGGAGTTTAGAAGGATGAGGGGGTATCTTATAGAAACATATAAAATTATAAAAGGACTGGACAAGCTAGATGCAGGAAAAATGTTCCCAATGTTGGGCGAGTCCAGAACCAGGGGCCACAGTCTTAGAATAAAGGGGAGGGCATTTAAGACTGAGGTGAGAAAAAACTTTTTAACCCAGAGAGTTGCGAATTTATGGAATTCCCTGCCACAGAGGGCAGTGGAGGCCAAATCACTGGATGGATTTAAGAGAGAGTTAGATAGAGCTTTAGGGGCTAGTAGAATCAACGGTTATGGGGAGAAGGCAGGTACGGGTTATTGATTGGGGACGAACAGCCATGATCACAATGAATGGCGGTGCTGGCTCGAAGGGTTGAATGGCCTCCTCCTGCACCTATTTTCTATGTTTCTGTGTTTCTATCTCCTGTAATATCATCTATCGCATTCGGTGCTGCCGGCGTGGTCTCCTATATATTGGCAAAGCCAAGCATAGACTAACCATTCGGCCACAAACTTCCGCAGGGTCCACCAGGTTCTGCTGGATCACTCGAACTCCCCATTCCATAACCGACCTTTCTGTTCTGGGCTTCATTCATTGTCAGAGTGAGGCCGCATGAAAACTGGCGGAATAACACCTCATAATCCGCTTTGCTGGCCTACAATTCAACCATATGCTTGGAAAAACCTAGAAACACCCCCACATCCCCTGCCCCTTTCTCTTCCCTATGCACCACCTGAATGCTCCATTCCCCGTCCCTTCTAGGTAAACCCATTCCTGTGTTTTCAGGGTTCTTCCAGGGTTTGGACCGAGATGAGAAACACATTTTTCACACGGGTGAATCTCTGGAACTCTCTGCCACATAAGGTAGTTGAGGCCAGTTCATTGGCTATATTTAAGAGGGAGTTAGATGTGGCCCTTGTGGCTAAAGGGATCAGGGGGTACGGAGAGAAGGCAGGTACAGGATACTGAGTTGGATGATCAGCCATGATCATATTGAATGGCGGTGCAGGCTCGAAAGGCCGAATGGCCTACTCCTGCACCTATGTTCTATGTTTCTATGTTTCTCTCTTTATCTCACAGCTTTATGTTTCCGTTTCATCTCTGGATATTGTCCACCTACAACGAATCCTCTGTACCACCTATCACTTGACCGATTTTGTCTCGCCCGCACCTCCCTCCCCGCTTTTACAATCCGTGTGAAGAATGGTCCCGAACCGAAACGCAGCCTGTCCATGTCCTTTGGCCTTCGGTTGATTTACTCCAGCATTTTGTGGGGGGGTTTTGCTGGAGATTATGTGTGGAACAGGTTTCTCAGTCTCTGTTCGTCAGATAAAGCCATCTAAGCCACGCAAATCTGGATTGTTCTTGTTCACGTAACATGACTTCCCTTCTATTGTGGTTGATTGAGATATATGTTGTATTTTCTCCATGTTCCCTCACATCTGCTTTCACCACAATTCTCCACAAAGGAGAACAGTGGCAGTTCCCTAGGACCATCTACTCCACCAGTCTCCGTAACCTGAATACACAATTTTTCGACGTTTAAACCCGCGACACATTCTCACCACGAATCACAACCCCCCCCCGGCCCCCCCCCCCCCCCCCCTCCACCTTCGACAGAAAGCACTCCCTTCCTGATTGTCGGGTTCGCTCAATCCCACTCCACCCAGCGCCAACGCCCCCAGGTTGCTTTTCATTGCAACCGTCGGAGGTGATCATTTGTTCCTTCACCCCCTACCACCTCCATCGAGGCACCGAAACAGCTCTTCCAAATGACATATAAATCCACTGTACATCCTGCATCTGATTCTATTACATTCAGTATTCTTAATGTGGCCTCTATGTAGACGAGTCCAGGTACAGGGAGGGCGACCATGTTGCCAAGGGCCTGCACTCTGTCCCCCAAATGGCCACTTGGAGCTCCTGGTTGCAAAGCATTTCAACTGCTAATTCCCACTTCTCATTAGCGATAGTGCGGAAATTGCCCCTTCCGGTCACTGAGTCCGCGCAGACCAGCGATTGTCCCGGACGCTAGGACTATCCTACACACTAGGGACAATTTACAATTGTAACGATGCCAACTAACCTACAAACCTATACGTAGTTGGAGTGTGGGGGTAGCCGGAGAAAACTAACACGGTCACAGGAAGAACTTGCAAAGTCCGTGGAGACAACACTCGTAGTTAAGAGTGAACCCGGGTCGCTGGCGCACCGTTCCGCTACTTTGCCGCCCTCCACTTTCAGAGTGCAAATCTATGGGACCGCACCTGATATTCTGCATACGTGATTTATAACCAATTGGGATGAACACTGAACTCTCAATATCACGTCGCCCGCACTCCATCTCTCTCTCTCCTTCTCATCCATCTAGGTCATTGCGCACACCCTCGTATTTCTACATTTGCCCAGTTGCCATGGTTCCCATTTCTATCATTCCCCCCCCTGCAATCTGCTCAGATCCCTCCTTTATCTTGGTCCACGTATCACCTTCCTTAAATGTCAGATTCTAGTATCTACAGCCTCTTGTGTCTCCCTATTACCTTCCAGCGTTCATCTGTAGCTGCATCTTTGCTCCCCCCGTCCTATTTCCATGTGCCTAGAATCCCCCTCGTAACCTGGTTCTACTGACTCTCGTCTCACCTCTCCTCCACTCTTTAAGCCAGTTATTCCCCTTCTCCACTCTCAGTCCTGATACAGGGTCTCAACCCGAAATATTTGTCTGTCTTCATAGACACTGCCCAATTCGGGGAGTTCCTCTGTTGGTTCCTCCAGTTTGGCGTTTGCTCCATATTCTAGCATCTGCAGTTTTCCTTTGTTCCAGTTCTCAGTTTATGTTGGTCAGGTCCAGTCTAACGAGAGGGCCATCAATTGTCAGCGATTCAGGACATTAACTTCCAGATCCATCGTAACTTTCCCAGAACTACTGTTAAACTCTCTCTTGCTGGAGTATTTATATGCCCCGAGTATATGTATATACCTGCACGTGCCAGAATGTGCATCCGCTGTTACTTCAATGGTATGCGTCATTGGGTGAAGAATTGTGAATAGAAATGAACGGTCTGCAATTATAAGCACCATCCCAACTACCTTGAACATGATAGCAGAGACATTGGGAAAGTTAGCAATGATGGACATGTATCAGTCATATTAGGTGTGAGGGACAATGTGCTCGCCAGCGCAGAGGGAGTTTCCAAACTCACCGTCTCTTCTCCTGCAGGTGGCAAATGACCTGGACCTTAAATTGAACCAAGTTGACTTCTATGAACCATTCATGGATGAACCAGATACAATCCCCGGAAAACCGTACACCGAAAAAGAAATAGTGGACTACGTCAACGAACATAGCAGGTGAGCAGAGAGCAATAGTGTGGAGGGAATTTGCTGCGGGGGTGTATTTCGGGACGATGTAAAGGGAGCTTCATTCACTCTAATGTCTAATCGGTTCCCTGGGAGCGAGCAGATCTACTTGTCAAACTGTGCTCTGGTAGTTTGTGGCTCTACAGTGTGTAGAAAGAGCTTCCATCTGTGTATATCCCGTTGCCCTGGAAAGTACAGTGGGCATTACACTCTGTCCAACCCGAACCCCAGGGAAACGTAACCGAGCAGTGAAGAAGGAACTTCATTCTGTGCCTAACCCGCGCCATGGGAGCATGTGACAGGACGGTCCCTTTGGAGATATTTGATGCTTCCTTAGCATAACAATTTGAATGATTTCAGGGCTACTCTGCGAAAACTGAAGCCGGACAGTATGTACGAGACCTGGGTGAGTTCATGTTTAGCAGCGATTGTTCTGCATATCACCATTTTCATCATTTCACTTCCTTACGCCTGCAATGCATGGCCAGAGCCAATGCTGATCGTTGACATTATGAATCTCTGTATTGTCTACCCCACTCCCCTACCCTGTCACAGGAGGATGACGTTAATGGAATACACATCGTGGCCTTCGCAGAAGAAGACGACGCAGGTGATGCACACAGGCAGGGCTGATATTCACCGTTGTTTACATCATGTCAGAGGCACAAGGCAGGGGAACTATTAGCGGCAAGAACAAGATAGCACTTCCTATTTCTTAACCGTCCCCGACCTCTGTAAACCCCTCCAGCCACCACATTCCCCTCATCTGCGTAACTTCCTCCAGTTCCTACATGATCTCTGTTACACGTGTCTCTGATTCATAGATTTAGAACATGGAACATAGAACAGTAAGGCACAAGAACAGGCCCTTCGGGCCACAATGTCTGAACCCAACATGATACTAAGACATTCACTAATCAACGCGCACAAAATCCAAATGCCTCCGTTCCATGCATATCCATATACCTATCACAACGTCTCTTAAATGCCACTATATGATCTGGCTCAACCACACATAACCACACGTTCCAGGCGCTCATCAACTTCAGTGTAAAGATAATTCTTCCGCACATCTCCTTTAAACTTTGCCGCTCTCACTTTAAAGCTATACACCTCGAATAATTCAAGTTTTCATCCTAGCAAAAAAGTTCCGAACTTCTACCAATGTATAGGAAGGAATTACAGTTGCTGGTTTAAACTGAAGATAGACGCAAAGAGCCGGAGTAACTCAGCGGGACAGGCATCATCTCTGGAGAGAAGGAATTATTTATCTCCAGTGATGCTGACTATCCCGCTCAGTTACTCCAGCTGTATGTGTTTTTCCAGCTATATATATCTCTTATACGTTTATATATTTCATTCAGGTCTTCACTCAACCATCGACGTTCCCGTAAAAGCAATCCAAGTCTATCCAAATTTAAGGGGACATGGTGGCGCATCAGTGGGGTTGCTGCTTTTCAGCGCTTACAGCGCCGTAGACCGGCGCTCGATCCCGCCAACGGATGCTGTCTCCACATAGTTTGAACGTTCTCCTCATGAGAGCTTGGGTTTTTTCCGACATCGTAGGTTTCCTCCAACACTCTAAATGACGTACAGCTTTGTAGGTTAATTGGCTTGGTATAAATGTGAAATTGTCCCCAGTGTGTGTAGGATAATGTGTGGAACGCTGGTTGGTTCGGAATCGGTGGATCAAGGGGGGTGGGGGCGGTCTGTGCGGGACAGTATTGTAATCAGACATATGGTTCTCTTTCTCTTTGGGACTGTGCACGACACAGATGGCTATGAGTTCCTCGAGATTTTGAAGGAAGTTGCCGAAGCCAACACGGACAATCCTGATCTCAGCATCGTCTGGATCGACCCTGAAGACTTCCCTCTGGTACCCATCACATCATGACCACTGCATCCCTACCTAACCTCACCATCACACAGACCTACATCAATGAAAAGTCCGAACCTTCACCTTATCTCCGCAGTTTCCCTTAATCCAACGACAATTCGCGTTCTGGCGCAGAAAGCTACCAGCCCTCACTGGCCTAATAGCTCCCTAACCCAAATACAATCTCACGACCCGGCAAGTGGGATGAAGCTCAATGATCACATCCATAATCAGATCGCAGCCGCCACTAACCCAGAAAACTCATTACTCCCCAAACTAGATACAACATCCCCACACTCTCTAGCTCAATCTTATCACCTTCCACGCTCACTAACGCAATTCCGACGTTTTAATCACTCCCTTCTACGTCAAAGTCTTTCCACCTTCCCAACTCTTTTGCAACGTCGATCCCCACCCTCACTGCTCAGTCCGATCACAAACTTTACTTTACTCCGAAAGCGATCTCAATCACTCATCCCTCTCCAAACCAATCACTTCACCCACAATCCCTAAATCAATGCAAAAATCGTTTCCAATTCCCGACCCAATCCCAACATTTTCATAACTCCATGATAAAGATACAACGTCTTCTTCATTTTCCAGTCAGTCGCAAAGTCTTCCTTATTCCTCAACTCAATCACAACTACGTCCAAATTCTCCAACCAAATTCCAACACTATTCTTATTTTACAAACACATACCAACCCCTTCCTCACTTACACAATTATCGTCACTCTCCAGCCCAACGTCAACGTCTTACTAAGACCGCAACACAAGTTCACCGTCTTTCCGATTCCCAAGCGTTACCAAGATGTCAATCACTCCCCAAATGAATCCCAACGTCTTCCTTGCTGTTTCTCAAGCCCACAATGTTTGTCATTCCCCAACCCAGTCCCAACATCTTCCTCATTCTTAAGGTCAGTCGCTACATATTCCGCACGCCGTATATTTTATTTATCCCCTACCATAACCAAACATTGTTCCGTCTCGCCAACCTTCTAACTGCATCTCATCCCTCCCGAAACTAATTACAACCTTTCCTGAATCCCCGAGCCAATCCAAACATCGACCTCGCTCTTTAAACCAACTACAACTTCCTCTGTAATCCACAATCTAATCCCAACGGGTTCGTGACTCCCCAGAACAATGCCAATATCATCGTCGCTCCTCGAGTCCAGGCCAACATTTCCTCACTCCGAATAGTCCAATTATGCTCTCAGACCGCAAGCCAATCCGCACCTCAGTCCCCAACCCAAATCCAACTTCCCAATACAATCCGACTACCGTCCTCACTCATCAATTGAATCCAAACGTTTTTCCCGCTCTCTAACAAAAGAAACGCATCGTCCCTGCAATGCAATCAAATCAAAACATATTCTTCACTCTGTCGCAGACTCCCAACATCTTAATCACTGCCTATACCAAAACCAACCTCTTCCTCACTCCTTAACACAGTCGCAATGTCTTCCTAACTTGCTAACCTAATTGGAAGTTCCTGCCACCTCCCTAAAGTAATGCCAAACTGTTCTCAGTCCCCAATCCAATCCCGAAATCATCCCCACTCCCCGGATTATCTTCAATTCAAAACATAATCCCAATGTCTTCGTAACTCCTTAGATCAATTTCACACCGTCCTCATACTCTAAACCAAACACAACAGTTTCCTTACACAGCAATCCAATCTCGATGCCCTCCTCGCTCCCCAAAGGAACTCATTATCTGCCCGATACCCCAGCCCAAACCAAATCTTCACTACTCCCCCAACAAAACCTAACGTCTTCCTTACTCTCCAACTTTATCGCAATATCCTCTTTCCTCCCCCAAACCAACCAAGAATTGTGTAGGAAGGAACTGCAGTCGATTGTTTAAGCTGAGGATAGACACAAAAAAATTGGAGCAACTCGTCGTCTGCAGAAGGGTCTCGATCCGAAACGTCACATATTCCTTTGCTCCAGAGATGCTGCCTGACCCGCAGAGTTACTCCAGATTTGTGTGTCAATCAATCCCAATACTATTCTGGATCTCCATACCGATCCGAATACCACCCTGACTTCTTAGACCAATTCCCATATTCATCTAAATACATAGATGCATAGATACATAGAACATACTCACTCAACCCAAAACCTATTATCACTCCCCAAAACAATGCGAACATCTTCCTCACCCTCCGAACTAAACCTAGTTTCAACCCAATGTCACCATCTTGCTCCTTCCCGAAATCAATCCCAACTCGTTTCTCATTCTCGAACAGAATGACAACATATTCCGTATTCTCCAAGTCAATACTAATATTCTCCTCACACTGTAACCCCAAGCCCAACATCCAGTTCTGGATCTTACTCATCTCAATTTCTCTCTAAATTCTCTGCCAACAGTTGAATCCATACTGGGAAAAAATATTCGGCATCGATTTGTCGGAGCCCCAGATTGGAGTCGTCAACGTCACCGACGTAAGTGGTTTAAATGTGCCACACGAGGCTGCGGAATCTCGGCGTGTGCTGCGTTGTGGCTGTGGTCTTGTTCGAGGTCTATGATACGGGGTATTAGGAAGAGTGGTTATCTAGAGAAGATGGAAGAAGATTCCAGGGATCTTTGATAGGTTATTTTGGAAGTATCGTCTTGAAAAGTTTCGTAATACAACTGGAATTTTGAATCAGAATCATAAACTAAATTAATTCTGGCACCGAAAGAGGCTTTAATCCAAAGACCAGACTGACACGGCATCACATTAAACTGTAAATTCCACACGGCTAGCCATATTGGTCACCTGTCCAAATTAATCTGCAGCTCAACAAAATAGAGAGAGTACAGAGGAGATTTACTAGAATGTTGCCTGGGTTTCAGCAACTAAGTTACAGAGAAAGGTTGAACAAGTTAGGGCTTTATTCTTTGGAGCGCAGAAGGTTAAGGGGGGACTTGATAGAGGTTTTTAAAATGATGAGAGGGATAGACAGAGTTGACGTGGAAAAGCTTTTCCCACTGAGAGTAGGGAAGATTCAAACAAGGGGACATGACTTGCGAATTAAGGGACTGAAGTTTAGGGGTAACATGAGGGGGAACTTCTTTACTCAGAGAGTGGTAGCTGTGTGGAATGAGCTTCCAGTGAAGGTGGTGGAGGCAGGTTCATTTTTATCATTTAAAAATAAATTGGATAGTTATATGGATGGGAAAGGAATGGAGGGTTATGGTCTGAGCGCAGGTATATGGGACTAGGGGAGATTATGTGTTCGGCACGGACTAGAAGGGTCGAGATGGCCTGTTTCCGTGCTGTAAATTGTTATATGGTTATATGTTATTAGCTCCTCTGCATCGTCAGTTATCACCTTCGCACGCGGCCTTGTGCCATCCAATGACTAGGAGAATATTTTCTTTCTGCGAGGCTCAACGTGATACGCTACATACATAGCCCCTAAGGTTTCTATGTACTACAACATGGCCCAAGGCCTGCTATTTAATGTATACGTCGTGCGCCGGATTGCCGTGCAAATACCTGGCATGTATTTGAATTAAACTCCACATGCTATTCCTCTGTCCATTGGCCTAGATGATCGCATCGGTTAGTTTCGAGATTCAACGAAACTAACCAAAACGGGTTAGTGGCGCAGCGGTAGAGACGTTTTCTCACAGTGCTTGCAGCGTCGCAGAGCTGGGTTCGATCCCGACTGCGGACTGCAGGGAACCCAGAAAAAACACTTGTGGTCACAGCAAGAACGTCCAAACTCCTTCACTGCCCGCTGTACCACTAATTTTGGTTATATCCGCAACGTTGCTAACTGTGCCAACTACAAACTCAGCCACATCGTCAAAATAGATGACAAACAACTGTGACAAACAAACGCCCCAGTGACAGCACAACGGCAAACCAACGACCCACGTGGTTGGCTACATTGCATGGGATACAGAGAAAGGTTTTGAGAATTTGACCAAGAGTCAAGAGTCAAGAGTGTTTTATTATAATATGTCCCAGATAGTACAATGAAATTCTTACTTGCTGCAGCACGACAGAATATATAAACATTGTATAAACTGTGAATTATATGATAAACGAGAGAATAAGAATTCAGTGTGTATATATACACATACTCGCATCTGTTCATATATATATGATTATTATTATTACACTGTTATTGTTTGTTTTTTGACTATGTGTGTATGTGTGTGTGTTTGTGTGTGTGTGTGTGTGTGTGTGTGTGTGTGTGTGTGTGTGTGTGTGTGTGTGTGTGTGTGTGTGTGTGTGTGTGTGTGTGTGTGTGTGTGTGTGTGTGTGTGTGTGTGTGTGTATACAGTGGCTTGCAAAAGTTTTCATACCCCTTGAACTTTTCCACATTTTGTCACGTTACAACCACAAACGTAAATGTATTTTATTGGGATTTTATGTGATAGACCAACACAAAGTGGTGCATAATTGTGAAGTGGAAGGAAAATGATATATGGTTTTCAAATCTTTTTACAAATAAAAGACTGAAAAGTGTGGCGTGCAAAAGTATTCAGCCCCCCTGAGTCAATACTTTGTAGAACCACCTTTCGCTGCAATTACAGCTGCAAGTCTTTTGGGTATGTCTCTACCAGCTTTGCACATCTAGAGACTGAACATTTTGCCCATTCTTCTTTGCAAAATAGCTCAAGCTCAGTCAGATTGGATGGAGAGCGTCTGTGAACATCAATTTTCAAGTCGTGCCAGAGATTCTCAATTGGATTTAGGTCTGGACTTTGACTGGGTCATTCTAACACATTAATATGCTTTGATCTAAACCATTCCATTGTAGCTCTGGCTGTATGTTTAGGGTCGTTGTCCTGCTGGAAGGTGAACCTCCTTGCCCGGCCTGTCAGTTTAGGTGGACGACCATGTCTTGGTAGGTTTGCAGTTGTGCCATACTCTTTCCATTTTCGGAGGATGGATAGAACAGTGCTCCGTGATATGTTCAAAGCTTGGGAACTTTTTTTATAACCTAACCCTGCTTTAAACTTCTCCACAACTTTATACCTGACCTGCCTGGTGTGTCCCTTGGGCTTCATGATGCTGTTTGTTCACTCGTGTTCTCTAACAAACCTCTGAGGCCTTCACAGAACAGCTGTATTTATACTGAGATTAGATCACACACAAGTGGACTCTATTTACAAATTAGGTGACTTCTGAAGGCAATTGGTTGCACTGGATTTTATTTAGGGGTATCAGAGTAAAGGGGGCTGAATACTTTTGCACGCCACACTTTTCAGTTTTTATTTGTAAAAAAAATTTAAAACCATGTATCATTTTCCTTCCACTTCACAATTATGCGCCACTTTGTGTTGGTCTATCACATAAAATCCCAATAAAATACATTTACGTTTGTGGTTGTAACGTGACAAAATGTGAAAAAGTTCAAGGTGTATGAATACTTTTGCAAGCCACTGTATATATATATACACACACACTCACACATACACACATACTCAAAGAACAAAAACAATAACAGTGCAGTAATAAAAATCATCATAATAACAATAATAACAACAACAATAACAATAATAATAATAATAATAATAATAATAATAATAATAATAATAATAATAATAATAATAATAATAATAATAATTATAATAATAATAATAATAATAGTCTATTGAAGTTCAGAGCTTATGAGGTTGTAGTGTTTTTGATAGCCTGATGGCTGCAGGGAAGAAGCTGTTCCTGCACCTTGACGTTACAGTTCTCATGCTCCTGTACTTTATTCCCGATGGCAGTGGGAGATGAGTGTGTGGCTAGGATGGTGTGGGTCCCTGAGGATGTTGGTTGCCTTTTTGAGGCAGTGACTGATAAATCCATTCGATGGTGGGGAGGTCTGAGCCGGTGATGGACTGGGCAGTGTTCACAACTTTTTGCAGTCTGTTCCGCTCATGGACATTCGAGTTGCCGATCCAGGCCATGATAGTTCAAGACATACCGAATCTCCGTAACCTTCTCAGGAAGTAGAGGCGCTGCTGTGCTTTCTTTATAATTACATCAGTGTGTTGGGTCCAGGAAAGATCGTCGGAAATATGCACACCCAGGAATTTGAAGTTTTTAACTCTCCATAACGCTCCATAACTCTGGCCATAAACAGGATTGTGGTACCTCAACCTTCCTCTTCCAAAGTCCACAATCAGTTCTTTGGTTTTACTGTTGCTGAGAAGTAGGTTGTTGTGCAGCCACAATTTGGTTATTCGGTCGATCTCACTTCTATTCTCTGACTCATCACCATCTGTAATTCGCCCCACAACGGTAGTGTCGTCGGCGAACTTGAAGATGGAGTTTTCACTACGTCCGGCTACACAGTAGTGAGTATGGAGTGGGTAAAGCAGGGGGCTAAGCACGCAGCCTTGATGTGCTCACGTACGGATTGTTACTGAGGATGAAGTATTTCTGCCAATTCGAACAGACTGTGGTCTATTGATGAGGAAGTCGAGGATCTAACTGCAGAGTGTTGTGCAGAGACCCATTTCCGTGAGCTTAGTAACCAGCTTGGAGGGAATGATGGTATTGAGCGCAGAATTGTGGTCTGTAAACGTCGAAGAAGCAAATAATATTATTTTGGGGGGAGGCTTGTGGTGTGCTCGAGCGATCCATTACTGATGGTGGTTTTTCCCCATGATTTGGGTGAGAATGCTGAAGGCATGCTTAGTAAGTTTATAGATGACACTAAAGTGGGTGGTATCGTAGTCGCGAAGATGGTGATAAAAAATTACAGCAGGATTTTGATCAGTTGGGCAAGTGCTCTGTGGAATGATTAATACAATTTAATGCAGGAATGTGCGAGGTGTTGCATTTTGGGAAGACTAACCATGGCAGAACATCACAGTCAATGTCAGGGCTCTGTAAATGTTGTAGAGCAAATGGGTTTAGAACTGCAGCACTTAGTGGCGTCACGTCTAGGTAAGGTGATCATTGAAAGTGGCATCACGGCTAGGTAAGGTGACCAAGAAAGGTTTCGCCACATTGGCCTTCATCAGTCAGGGTATTGAGTATAGAAGTTGAGATGTTTTGTTACAGTTGTGCAAGACATTTACCAGGCCACATTTTGACTATTCTGTTCAGTTTTGGTTACGCTGCTATAGGAAAAGTGTTGTTAAATTGGAAAGATGCAGAGAAGATTGTGTGCGTATATGGAACAAGCTGCCAGAAGAGGTGGATAAGTCAAGTACTGTAACACCGTTTAAAAGTTATTTGGACATGTACATGTATAGGAAATGTTTAGTGGAATATGGACCAAACGCGGACAGGTTTGACTAGTGCAGAATGGGCTGATTGGTCGACATGGGAGGGTTGGGCGAAGGGGCTGTTTCCATGCTGTTTGACTTTAGAACTGTGACCACTGGCGACATGCCTCGGATAAGATAAACAACCTTCTACTACCACCCCCTGATACCTGCCAAAATGAAAATATACATCCAATTGGCAAACCTACCCGTGATCCCATATGATTTACCTTGCACATCTGTCTATCACACTGGACTTTGTCAAAGGCTTGATAAGGACCATTATATTGTTCCTGTCTGCACCATTAGATCTCATTGTCATGTTCCAGTCAAGATCGATAGTAGGCACCCTGTCTAATCTTCGCATTTGGTTTTACCCTGTCTCTTGTGCAGGCTGACAGTGTCTGGTTCGATATGGACGAAGATGATTTGCCCGACACTGATGAACTAGAGGACTGGATTGAGGATGTTCTCTCAGGGGAAGTCAACACGGAAGACGATGATGATGATGATGATGATGATGATGATGATGATGATGATGATGATGATGATGATGATGATGATGATGATGATGATGATGATGATGATGATGATGATGATGATGATGATGATGATGACGATGATGATGACGACGACGACGACGATGACGATGATGATGACGATGATGATGATGATGATGATGATGATGATGATGATGATGATGATGATGATGATGATGACGACGACGATGATGAGGACGACGATTAAACGCCACCCATTACCGCCCATTATTTTCATCTAGGTGGATATCTCCAGTCAGCTGTAGAATCATCACTCCCGCCTGGCACCACCTGTTACTTTTTTTCTATCTGTAAAGCTCTTTAACTTAATCTTTTTCTATTGAGAAATCACCACGATAACCTCGTGGGAATAGTAAAGAGAACGAAAATATAAACAGACAACAAACTGACTAATCAGTCTCATTCTTGGTCAACACGGGAAATAACATGTCAGACGGCTTCTCAGTGAAACACTTGCCCTTCAGCCTCACTTCCGCCTGAGCCCCAAGACTTCACCTCAGCCCAGACGCGTCCAATTCCACCCCCAACATCTGCCTAACCGCAACTCAGTACCCTTTCCATTAGTTCCAACACTCCCGAAGCCCATAACTCCCTCTCAAGGCGAATCTTCTCTCTCATCCCAACACTTCCTCCAGCACAAATATATCCACCACAGCCCCAATACTATCCTTCAGCCTAATAACCCCTCCCTTCCAGCCCCAACACGACACCTTCAGCCCAACACATCACCCCGTCACAGCACTTCATCTTCAGGCCCGGCATTTGCCCTTAGCCGATCATTTCCCTCTGTCCCAACAACCCCCCCCCCCTCAGCAACGTCCTCTTCGGCCTCAACGCTTTCCCCTGACTAACACCTCTCCTCAGAACAATACTTTCCCTCAGCCCACCACTGCCCTCAGTATCATCACTACTCCCTCAAACCCAATAATCGCCAATCAACGTAACACTTTCCTCCTAATCCAAACACTCCCCTCAGTTCCAATACAATCATGTAGGCTTGACGCACCCCCCCTCAGTCCACAAATTTAATGCTCAGCCAAAGACTTATCTATCAGACCGAACACATCCACCTCGGCTCCGATACATTGCTTAAGCCTCATAATCTCGCCGTTAGCCCACCGCTTCCCCTACCCCCAACTCATCCCAATACTTCCCGCCGTTCAATCCCCTCCACCGCAGGCCCAGTTCTTCCCCTCATTGTAATACCTCCCGGGCGGAATAGTGGCGCAGCGGTTGAGTTGGTGCCTAACTTCGCCGGAGACCCGGTTTCGATCCTGACTGCCGGTGCTGCCTGTACGGAGTTTACAGGTTCTTCCTGTAACAAGATGGCTTTTCCCGGGAGCTCCGATTTCCTCATTCCAAAGACACGCGGGTTATAGGTTAATTAGCTTCTGTAAATCGTCCCTAGTGTGTAGACTGGAACTAGTGTACGGGGCGATTGTTGGTCGGCGCGGACTCGGTTGGCCGAAGGGCCTGTTTCCACGCTGTATCTCGAAACTAGTCCTAATCTAAACTAAACCACCCCTCGGACTCAGAATGTTCCCTGCAGCCCAACACTTTGCCCATAGTCCCAACTGTTCCCCAGGCTTCAAACTCTCTCTCAGTTCCAACACTTCCATGTCAGCCCAACACTCCCCCCTCAGTCCTCAAACCTCGTGTTCAACTGAGCTGGAACACTCCTTCCCCCATCCGCATACTTCCCATAGCCTCAACACACCGGCTCAATCCAAATCCCCCCACACTTAGATCAAAGAAAATTCAGGGCGAGCTACGTGTGTCAGGAGGTTTGGGGGTTGTGAATGGTGGATTAGACATGATGGGCGGAATGGCCTCTTTCTGCTCCTATCACTTATGAAAGTTGCGCATGATGGTGGTAGGTTATAGATTCGACTGCAGACTGTGGCTAGTGGTGTGCACAGAGATCGGCGCTGGGGCCATTACTGTGTTTGGTTTATATCAACGATTTGGATGAGAATGCAGAATGCACGATTAGTAAGTCTGTAGATAACACTAAAGTAGGTGGCATCGTAGACAGAGAAGATAATTATTAAAAATTGCAGCACCATGTTGATTAGCTGGGCAAGTCGGTTGAGGAGTGGCTACTGGAGTTTAATGCAGTTCAGTATGAAGTGTTACATTTCGGGAAGTCGAACCATGACAGGACATTCACGGTGAATGCTAGCGGTCTGGGATTATTGTAGAACACAGGGATCTAGGAATACAGATACATAGGTCACTGAAAGTAGCGTAAAAATAAGATAGGGTGGTAAAGAAGGATTTTGATACATTGGCCATCAATATATTGGTCAGTGTATTGGGTATAGACGAATGTTACAGTTGTACATGATGTTGGCGAAACTACATTCGGAGTATTGTATTCAGGGTTGGTCACCCTGACATAGGAAGATGGATATCGAACAGATAAGATTTACGAAGATATTGCCAGGATTCTATGGCCTGATCTACCGGAAAGGGTGGGCAGACTTGAGCGCAGGAGGTTGACTGGTGTATTTAGGATCTTGATCGCTTGGCCAATTGGGCAGAGGAATGGTTGAATTTAATGCAAAAAAATGTGTGTTACATTTGGGGAATCCTAACATGGGCAGGACCTAAACAGCGAAATATAGGGCTCTGGGGAGTGTTGTAGAGCAGAGGGATCTAGGAGTGCAGGTGCATCGTTCCCTGAAGGTGCAGTCGCATGTAGATCGAGTGGTCAAAAAGGCTTAAGACACTTGTCCTTCATTAGCCAGAGAATTAGGTATAGAAGTTGGGAGATCACGATGCAGTTGTGTAAGACGATGTTGAGGCTACATTCAGGGCTTTGTGTTCAGTTCTGGGCACCGTGTTATTGGAAAGACGTGGTCAAGCTGGACAGGGTGCAGAGAAGATTTACGAGGATGTTGCCAGGACTAGAGGATCTGAGCTATAGGCAGAGTTGAGTAGGCTGGGACTCTATTCCTTGGAGCGCAGGAGGGTGAGGGGTAATCTTATAGAGGCGAATAAGACCATGAGAGGAATAGATCGGGTAGATGCACACTCTTGCATGAGTATGTGAATCGAGGAGCAGAGGGCATGGGTTTGAGGAGAACGGGAAAAGATTCAATAGGAATCTGAGGGGTAACTTTTTTACACAAATGATGGTGGATGTATGGAGCAAGATGCCAGAGGAGGTAGTTGAGGCAGGGAATATCCCAACATTTAAGAAGCAGTTAGACAGGAACACGGATAGAACAGGTTTGGAGGGATATGGACCAAATGCTGGAAGGTGGGAGTAGTGGAGCCGGGACGTTGGCTGGTGTAGGCATGTTGGGCCGAAGGGCCTGTTTGCATATGTATAAGTCACTCTATGATTCTATGACTATCATGGGAGGGAAGGGGGAATAAAAAGGGTTAATGTAAAGAGTAATTTACGTACCAGGAGGGAATTGCGGAGGGACAGAGAAGGGAGAAGAGATAGAGATGAGGGTTGAGATAGAATGGGGGAGGTGCGAAAGGGCGGGAGACGGCGAGATCTCAGCACATATATCATCGCCTCAGCCCTCTCTATTCAGCAGCAATATATTGCCGCAGTTTAAAAAAACCCTTTCAGCTCAATAACTCCCCGCAATTCCCGTCAAATTTCTTTAGAACGTTCGGGAATCAGGGTAGACTCAATAGAAATATAGCATATTTATATAGGGATGCCCACAAACCACACACCACCCTCTCCCATTTGAATCATATCGGCTTAGTTAATGCAAATGAATTCAAATATCACAACACACTGCTGAAAACGAAGCTTGACGAGTCCGAATAAGTTCGGATACTTTGTAGTGTGTTGAGAACCTTCCTGTGTTCGTCTGTTGCTCGCTCGCTGTCTGCCCATCATTCGATTTGTCCCTCTCCGTTCCTCCTAAACTCATATGCTCAATCTCCACCCTGCCTTGGTTGGTCGGTCCCTCTCACCCTAATCGCAACATGTCCCCCTCCGCTCTCGGAAACATTCTCCTTCCCTCCCCCCCCCCCCCCCTTCACCCCTCCCTCTCCTACTTCTCTCCATCCGCTTCTTCCTTCTGAACCCCCTCCATCCGTTCCCTTTCTTCCTTTCCCCCTCTCATGTTTCCCTGCCCCACCTTCTCCCGTTTCTCTTTCCCATCCTCCCACTTCCCCTCCCACACCCCCCTTTACTCGATGTCTCCCTTCCACCATCTCTCTCTTGTCCTACTCTGCTCGCCTTTTGTTTTCTCCCTTTCCACCCTCTCCCTCCCTCGCCCGTCCCTCGATCGGTCAGTCTCTCGTTCCCTTCTGTCTTTTCTCAGTGGGTTATTCTCCATTCACCCCTCCCGCTCCTGATCAGTCGCTCATTTGCAAGAAAATATTTATTTACAGAATTGTAATATTTACAGAATTTTAATTCTACTGATCACATTAGCATCTATGTCTTGGAGGTATTCCATCTCTTACTTGTCTAGCATTCTCAGGAGGCTTAATCTTCATCTCCAGGGACACACGGCCACGTACATTATCACGGCAGAGTAACAGACAGTCGACCTGGGAAGAACTCTCTACTGCTCGCTGCCTGGACAGCAGTAAACCGATAAATAGATCACTCGGCCGGGTCACTTTCCTTCGCACTGTGTGACTAAAAATCAGAAGCGTGGTGCTGAAGTGTGAGCATCAACCGCGGAGCAGTACATTAAAATAAACAAACAACCTCGCGTACGGCGTACATATATGGTAGACCTCCAGAATACAAATCTCAATGGTGCGGCAAAGAAACAGGTTCTGCGGCCGATCTTATGCAAGGTTATGTTTTGCGCAACTATACTGATCCATTTGTCCGAGTTAGCACCGAATCTTTCTCCGCTTTGTCTATTCGTGTGCCTGTCTAAATGAATATTAAGTGTAATGACTCGATCAGATTCGATCAGGCCCTTTAGCTATAACCTCCAGAGATTAAGAACTGTGTGGAAAACCTACCCCATGGATTCATTTTAAATCTCATATCTCTCATAATAAACTTATCTCTAACAAGCATAAGAATGTTTAAAAAAAATCTAGCTTATCTATGCCTCATAATCACAAATACTTCCACCTTAGAACATAGAAAATCACTGCACAGGAACAGGCCGTTCGCCCACAATATCTGCACCGAACATCATATAAAGTTAAACTCATCTCCTCTGCCGGTGCGTGATCCGTATTCCTACATTATTTGCATATCCACGTTGCATATCTAAAAACCTCGCCAACACTACGAGCGTATCTACTTCTGCCACCAATGCATTCCACACTCCCACCATTCTAAAATACTTGCTCTGTGCCTCTCATTCAAACCATTCCTGCCAAGGCTACTGCTCTCGCACAGATTCGAACTGTCTACCCTATCAGTCTGCTCCACCTCTCATAATTTTGCGTAATTTCACCAGGTCCCCATCACCTTACCACACTCTACAAGATAATCCATTCGCATGTGTCCAACCTCTCATAATAGTTAATACATGTGCATACCCTTCACTTCATTACTGATGGCGATCAGAAGTATATACTTCACTTCAAATGAACCTTCACTTCATTATGGTGATCAGAAGTATATGAAACGCTTCAAATGCTACTTAACCAAAGTGTTTAATGCTGCAACGTTACTTTCCGACTCATGTACTCAATGCCCCAACTGATTAAGCGAAGCTGCCACATGCCTTCCTTACCACTGAACGTTGCCACTATCAGGGAGAGATGGGCTGGACCCCAAGGCCTCTCTATACACCAATGTTGTTAAGTGTCTTGCATTTTATACTTATATACTTTGCCGTTACATTCGAATTTCCAAAATGCAACACCTCACACTTGCTCGAATAAAGCGCAATTTTCAAATTCTCCACCCATATCTGTAACTGTTTCATATCTAGCTGCATCCTTTTCCATCCGTCTTCACTCTCCACAACTTTAGCGGTATGGTGTCATCTGCAAAGTTCTTTACACCTATTTATAAATATTATTTATATCTCATCACAAACAGCGGTCCCGGAACAAATCCCCGTCGAACGCCATGCCTCCAGGTAGAATAACAGCCTTCCACCAGTTTTCTGTTTACCATGGTTAAGTTGTTTCTGAATACTACCTATTGACTTACCATGGGTCCCACGCATCTTAATTTTCTGGACCAACCGACTGTGAGGGATTCAATTATTTACAGTCATTAATCACCTTTGTCATTCCTCAGAAAAAAACCCCAACCCCGTTGTAATGATAGACCTCCCGCGCACATAACTAAGCAGACTGTCCCTTATTAACCGATTATCCTCCAAATGCGAACAAAAACTATCCTGAAAGGTGCGCTACAACAGACGTGGGATTTACACTGCCTATAATTTGCTGTATTATCTTTACTTCCCTTCTTCAACAAATAAACAATATTGGCTACCATTCAAATCTCAGATGTCTCACCTGTGGATAGAGGTGACACAACGGATTTCGTCGACCCTGCAATGTGCTCTCTTGCCTCTCTCAGTAACGTGTGATAGATCTCATCCGGCCGAATACGAACTTCCCCTTGATTTCAAACTGTGAAATTGTAATTGTAATTGTAATTGTAATTAATTTATTAGCCAAGTATGTAAACATACAAGGAATTTGATTTGCCAATAGTCAGACAAAAAAGCAACAAGATACGTGACCAAGTAAAACCCACATAATTATCAATATCCTCCATATCTTTCTAATTGGTGAATGCCGTTGCAAAATACTCCTTTAGTACATCACCTGATGTACGGAATCCAAGCATTGATTTCCTCCTTTATTCTTGAGTGGTCCAACCTTTTTGCTGGTTATACGGGTGTGTTTAGTGTACATATAATAAGTTTCCACCGGAAGTTGCAGACAGCCATGGAGTTATGTAGCAAATTATAAAGCTGATCTACGCAACACCCATACCCTTTCCAATGCATAGAAGAAGGTATGCATAGTAGAAGGTAAGAAGTCCACCTACACTGAGAATCCCCCTTGCTGTCAGATGTTAGAATTAAGAATAATTACCTGATGAGAAAACCGACGAGGGCGAAGATGTTTCCCGGACAGGAAACGCCTCCTTCTGTGCGGAATGGAATGGGACTAGGACAGCATTTCTAAAAATGACATGGTAGTCTGGCGCGCCGCCATCTACCGGGCTCAGGCCAGGCAACAACTCTCAGACACCTCCTCCTACTTATCCTTGGACCATGATCCCACAGATGAGCACCAGCCCTGAATCTCAAACACCATTACGGATTTCATCAATTCTGGCTGTCTGCCTTCCACAGCCTCCAACCTTATCGTTTCCACAAACGCAACTGTCCTGGCAGGCCCAATGTTTCTGTCTGCTCCTGTCCCACGGAAATGATTTCCACGAACCTAGACTACATTATATCCCCCCTGATCCAATCTCTCCCGACCTACGTCCAACATACCTCATATGCCCTTCGTCCCTTTAATGACTAGGATAGGAGTAAAGAGGTTCTTCTGCAATTGTATATTGCTCTGGTAATAACACATCTGGAGTATTGTGTCCAGTTTTGTTCTCCTAATTTGAGGAAGCACATCCTTGTGATTGAGGCAGTGCTGCGTAGGTTCACGAGATTGATCCCTGGGATGGCGGGACTATCATATGAGGAAAGATTGAAAAGTCTAGGCTTGTATTCACTGGAGTTTAGAAGGATGAGGGGTGATCTTATAGAAACATATAAAATTATAAAAGGACTGGACAAGCTAGATGCAGGAAAAAAATGTTCCCAATGTTGGGCGAGTCCAGAACCAGGGGCCACAGTCTTGGAATAAAGGGGAAGCCATTTAAGACTGAGGTGAGAAAAAACTTTTTCACCCTGAGAGTTGTGAATTTGTGGAATTCCCTGCTACAGAGGGCAATGGAGGCCAAATCACTGGATGGATTTAAGAGAGTGTTAGATAGAGCTCTTGGGGCTAGTGGAATCAAGGGATATAGGGAGAAGGCAGGCACGGATTATCGATTGGGGATGATCAGCCATAATCACAATGAATGGCGGTGCTGGCTCGAAGAGCCGAATGGTCTCCACCTGCAACTATTTTCTATGTTTCTATGACTTCCACTTTCCGAGCCCCCACTAAGGATTGTCAGTCGCTCTACAACTCCTTCGCCCACGAGGAAGGCCAGAAAGCCTTCCGTTTCTTCCTCGACCGCAGAACCAACCAATTCTCCTCCACTAACCTTCTACTCCGCCTAGCGGAGCTGATCCTCATCCTCAACAACTTCTCATTTGACTCCTCTCACTTCCTCAAAATCCAAGGTCTGGGCACCCGCACCCAGCTATGCCTGCCTCTATGTAGGGTATGTTGAGCAATCCCTGTTCCAGGCGTACACTGGCCCTATCCTCGAACTCTATCTCCGTTACATTGATGACTGCATCGGTGCTACCTCCTGAACCCATGCAGGGTTCATGGACTTCATCAATTTCATCAACTAAACCATGGACTTCATCAACTTTACCACCAATTTTCATCCTGTACTCAAATTTATTCGGACCATCTCCGACACTTCCATCCCCTTTCTTGATCTCACAGTCTCTATCACAGGAAATAAACTATTGACTGGCGTCTATTACAAACCCACTGACTCCCACAACTATCTCGACTACACTTCTTCCCACCAAGCATCCTGCTAAGATCCTTTCCCCTACTCCCAATTCCTCTGTCTCCGCATCATAAATGAGGCACTCACTCGTGTCTCTCCCTAGTCCCAACGGAGACAGATTCCCCCTAGTCCTTACCTTCCGCCCCATCAGCCATCGCATACAACACATAATCCTCCGAAATTTTCACCACCTCCAACAGGATCCCACCACTAGCCATCTTTTCCCATCTCAACCACTTTCCACCTTCCGCAGATATCATTCCATCCGCAACTCCCTGGTTAACTCATCCCTTCCCACCCAAACCATCCGCTGCAACCGCAGAGGATGCAACACCTGTCGATATTCCCCCTCCCCCGACTCTGTCTAGGGACCACGACAGTTCTTACATTTTAGGCAGAGGCTCACTTGCACGTCCTCCAAACTCATCTACTGTTTCCATTGTTCAAGATGTGGACTCTTATACATCGGCGAGACTAAACGCAGACTGGGCGATCGTTTCACGGAACACCTTCGCAAAACCCACCAGAACCAACTTGATCTCCCAGTTGCTGGACACTTTAATTCACCTTCCCATTTCTACACAGACCTTTCTACCTGTACCGGCAGATTATCATATATTTCAGGTAATTAGCACCCTAACCGCTATTTGGATGAGAATGGTTGAAGGGGGTGTCTTCTAAACAAATGCAAGCTCATTCACAGAAACCTTCAGAGCTTCTTCTCAGATATGACTTTAAAAAAGTCATTTGATGAATGAATGCTTTATTGTTGCTAGAAAACAGTGAGATACATCCAAGTTTCTTCCGACTCGTTACTACAATCTTCTTCGAACTCCAGCTTATTACTTTAAACATTAGAAAACTCCACGTGTCTCCGTAACACTGGCAAGATCTGGCATGAAGAAGGGTTTCGGCCCGAAACGTCGCCTATTTCCTTCGCTCCATAGATGCTGCTGCACCCGCTGAGTTTCTCCAGCAATTTTGTGTACCTTCGATCTTCCAGCATCTGCAGTTCCTTCTTGAACACAAGATCTGGCATGATCTCCTTTAGATCCCCCATGGACCCCGCATGGCCCGCATGATCTTACATGATCTTACATGTTCTTACATGATAGAAGGGTTAACGTTCCCCGTGGTCTCCAAATTAATCTAACAAATAAACTTCTGCGCAAGCATCTAAGCTCCAAACACGCCCAAAAACACATCATAAATCTCACCCACGATAATACGGGCAGTCTAAAATTTAAAGGCACATTCCTTCCTCAATGACATGCAAAACAGGCCAAATGGCCACTACACTACCCTCGGTATATCGCCATTGTGATTGAGGCTAAACGTAAACTGGAGTAAGAGCACCTCATATTTCGCTTGGGCAGCTTACAGCCCAGTGTATTTATTTCACTTCAGGTAGCCCCGGCATTTCCTCTCCGTCTGCTCCTCCCCCTAACCAAGTCACATTAGCTTCTCATTTTCTCCCTACAACCAGCTTACAAATGGCTTTTCCTTCATCATCGTTATTTTTTTGCATATCTTTCATTCATTGTTCTTTATCTCTCCATATCACCGTCTATATCTCTCGTTTCTCTTATCACTAGCCAGTCTGAAGAAGGGTCTCGACCCGATATGCCACACATTCCTTTTGTCCAGGGATGCTGCCTGTCCGGCTGAGTTACTCCAGCTTTTTATGTCTCTCTTCGGTTTAAACCAGCCTCTGCAGTTGCTTCTTACACAACTGATAGGTGGGCACAGGTGAGGGGGGTGTTAATTGGCATACGGAGGAACAAAGACCAGAGATGAAGAGTAGAGATAAAGGTGTATATTTAGAGAGGATGAGTGAACGTGACACAAAGGGAAGGGGTACGTGGAAAGGGGTTGGGGATAAGGAAAAGGGGAGGGGTGCATGATTGGGGGAGAAATGGTTGTGTACCAAGGTGTGGCACAGGGAAGGGAAGAAGGACAAAGGATGGGAGATGATATGCTTAAATGGGAGAATTCAATGGTCTTACCATTGGGTTGTAGTCCACCCAATGGAATATGAGGTGTTCGTATAGTTTGCTTATGGACTCATTCTGGCAATGGAGGAGGCCCAAGGCAGAAAGGTTAGTACGGAAACGGGAAGGGTAGTTAAAAACATAGGTATAATATGGTCTTCGTTTTAAATGTCACATTCTGACATCATTTTATGGTCTAGAGAAGGGTCTCGACTCTAAACTTCACACATTCATTCTCTCCAGAGATACCTGTCCCGCTGAATTACTCCAGCTTTTTGTGTCTTTCTTCCGAATTTCTGAAAGATGGCTCGCGTTGTATAAGGTCGGCTCCTGCGCAGTGGATGTCGGGCCTGGCCAAACGAGGGTCAGTCCACACTGAAATGCATAGTGTGTACCAACGATTGGATAGCTGGATTTTTTTTTAAGAGAGGTCTTTCATGGAGTAATTGAATCATAGAACATGGAAACCAATCTTTTGGTCCAACTCGTCCAGCCAGAAGCATCTGCGCGTATTGATCTCGTTGAATACCGGATGAAGGTACATCTTTTTGGAGCAGTGTCATCACCAAGTTGTGCACACTTTGCTTTAAGGAAGTCTGCTGACGGCAACGAAGCTCACTTTCCAGCAAAGGTGATAAATACAGTAAAGAACAACTTTGTAGATGTTTGTTTAAAGTCCATGCTTTCGTAACAGGAGGCAGTTAGAGTGGCAGTTAGAGTGGCAGTAGACCTAACTTCCCTCTGCCAAATGGGAGGATTCATGTTGTCAAAGTGGATTAACAACAGTCGTGCTGTATTGGCAACCATTCCACCAAAAAACAAAGCCAAGGAGACCAAGGAGTTGGACATGGACAAAGACAATCTGCCTATGGTAAGGGCACTGAGATTGCACTGGTGCGTTGAAACAGCTGTGTTCCAGTTCAGAATTGCGGCACAGGAACGACCATACACAAGACGGCGCATCTTGTCCGTGGTTAACTCTATATACGACCCTTTAGGATTTCTAGCATCATTTACTCTGCCGGCCAAGCTGATTATGCAGGGGCTCTGTGAGGAAAGACTCGGCTGGGACGAGAACATATCTCAAACCTTCTCTCAGCGATGGACAGAATGGTTAACAGATCTCAACATGATGTCGGAATTTAAAGTGGATCGGTGTATAAAGTCCAGCAAACTTTGGTTAAATCAGATATGCACAGCTGCACCACTTTTCAGACGCAAGCAAAAGTGGTTACGATACTTTCATATCTAAAACTGGAAGATGATAACAAAGAAATGCATGGTGCATTCATAATGGGAAAATCCAGTGTGACACCATTGAAACAAATGACGGTTCCCAGAATGCAGCTTGCAGCTGCAGTTCTAGCTGTCATAGTGGACATAATGCTGCGAAAGGAATTACACCTACTACTGAATCAATCCATCTTCTGGACTGATAGCACAACCGTGTTTAAGTACGTTAATAACGAAGCCAAACACTTCCAAACATTTGTGTCAAACGGAATCTCTTTTGTTCGGGATGCTACTGATGTATCACAATGGAGATATGTTGGCACAGAGAAAAATCCTGCAGACGAAGCCTTTAGAGGACTAAAAGCAGACTGCTTCTTAAGCAGTAAGTGATGGATCAAGGGACCAGAGTTTCTCTGTAAGCCAAACAGAGAATGGCAAACACTAAATTTGGAACCTGCAATCTGTTAATAATCCTGAAATCAAGCAAGGCATCACAATGAACGTGGCTGTGGTATGGAACCGGAGCTGGATCCACGACTGCAGGGATCCCATTACTGGCCATATCTTCCAATCTCCACCCTTTCTGCTTTACGCAGAGACTTTTCCCCCTGTAACTTCCTGGTCAACTCTTCCCTTCCTTCCCAAACACCCCTCCACAGATACTTTCCCCTTCAACTGCAGGTGGTGCCTTTACCTCTCCTCTCGACTCCATCCAAGGACCCAAACAGTCTTTCCAGGTGAGGCAGAGGTTCGCTTGCACCTCCTCCAACCTCATCTGCTGCATCCGCTGTTCCAGGTGTTCAACTTCTCTACATCGGCATCTACATCGACATCTCCGCTCAGTCCGTCTTAACGAAGTTAATCTCGCGGTGGCCCAACACTTCAACTCCCCCTTCCATTAGCTTTCTTCACTGCCTGCTGTACCTGTAAGCCAACTTTCAGTGACTGGTGTACAAGGCCATCCAGGTCTCGCTGTACCTCCCCATTATCTAACCTAACCCCATTGAGATAATAATATGCCCTTGTTTTTGCCGTCAAAGTGGATAACCTCACATTTGTCTATATTATACTGACTCTACATCTCCTGATTATATGTCACCCCTCGCAAGGGACTAAATTTAATTCCTCACCAAGAGAGCCACCCCACCCCCTCTGCCCACCTGTCTGTTTTTTTTCGATAGGACGTATACCCTTGCATTTAGTTCCCAGCCCTGGCCCTCTTGCAGCCATGTCTCTGTAATTCCCAAAACATAATTCATGCCAATTTTTAACTGAGCCTCAAACTCATCAACTTTATTTCGTATACTTCGCGCATTCATATACAACACTTTGACTTCGGTATTCACCTCCCCTCTCACTCCGGTCACTATTGGCCCTGCCCTTACTCTCTTATCCCTTCTCGAACTTTCCTTCCCATTAATTCGAGAATTACATTTCCTGCACACATTTCACTTTTAGCTCCATCTATATACTCCCAATTTGCCAATCCCTCCCCTCACTTGAGATGCAACCCGTCCCCTTTGTACCGGTCACCCCTACCCCAGAAGACATCCCAGTGGTCTACAAAACTAAATCCTTGCCCCCTGCACCAGCCCCCCACCCGCCCAGCCACCTATTCAGATCTCATTTGTCCCGTTCCTGCCTTCACTAGAGGTTTGGAGGGGTTTAGTGGGGCTTGGAGTTGGCTACTCTACCGCTGCGCCATTATTCCCCTAATTTCCCATTTATTAGTGCCATTTCCTGAATCCCCATTTCGTAACAGGTTCGCTTTTTTTGAACCAAGCTTGCACATTTAGCACCAGGCTCATACTTTTCGCACCTGCTCGCACTTTTCGCATCAAGCTCGCACCTTTTGCGCTACACTCGCAGTTTTCGCACCAGGCTCGCACTTTTCGCCACAGGATCGCACTGTTCGTACCAGGCTCGCTCTTTCCGTTGCAGCTTTAGAGGGGTTCGGAGGGGGTTGGATGGGGTTAGATATGTTTAGAGGGGGTTGAAGTGTTTGAATGGGGTTTAGCGGGGTTTAGTGGGTTAAAGGGGTTTAGAGGGGTTTTGAGGGGTTTACAGGGTTTTACATGGGTTTTCAGGGGTTTACAGGGGTTTAGAGGGAATTACAGGGGTTTCTTTCGAGGGGTTTAGAGGGGGTTAGAGGGGTTTACAGGGGTTTAGAGTAGTTTACAGGGATTTAGAGGGGTTTAGAGGGTTTGGAGTGCGTTCGAGAGGTTTAGAGGGGGTTTAGAGGGGGTTTAGAAGGGGTTTGCAGGGGGTTTACAGGGGTTTAGATGGGGTTTAGACGGGTTTAGAGGGGGTTTAGTGGGATTTAGATGGGGTTAGAGGGGTTGAGAGAGGGCTTAGAGGGGTTTTGCTGGATTTAGAGGAGATTTAGTGGGGTTAAGAGGGGGTTTAGATGGGTTTAGATGGGGTTTACAGGGGTTTAGAGGGGGTTAGAAGGGGTTTACAGGGGTTTAGAGGGGGTTAGAAGGGGTTTACAAGGGATGAGGGATTCAAGGGGTTTAGTGTGGTTTAGTGGTTTAGGGCAAGTTTAGAAGGGTTTAGAGTGGACCCGAGGGGTTTAGAGGGGGTTTAGAAGGGTTTAGTGGTTTAGATGGTATTTAGAGAGGTTTAGATGGGGTTAGAGGTGGTTTAGAGGGCTTTAGAGGGATTTAGATGGTATTTAGAGGCGTTTAGATTGCTTATAGGTGTTTAGGTGGCGTTTAGAGGGGTTTAGACGGGTTTAGGTTTTCAGGGGTTTAGTTAAATGTGGTTTTGAATGATTTATACGGGATTAGAAGGTTTATAGTTGATTTAGATGGGTTTAGAGGGGTTTATATGGGGTTAGAGGGTTTCGAGAGGGGTTAGAGGGGTTTAGAGGGGTTATATGGCGTGAGAAGAGGTTTAGAGGGGTGTTGAGGGATTTACAAGGGGTTTAGTGGCGTTTATGTGGGTTTAGGGGGGGTTAGATCGGGTTTAGAGGGGTTAGAGGGGTTTGGAGGGGGTTTAGAGGGGTTTAGAAGTGGTCTACATGGGGTTAGAGCGGGTTTACAAGGGTTTTCATGGATTCAGAGGGAGTTGGTCTGGTTTAGAGTGGCTTAGAGGGGGAAAAGAGGGGTTTAGAAGGGATTCGAGGGATTTAGAGAGGGTTTAGGGGGTTTAGTGGTTTAGATGGTATTTAGAGGGGTTAGATGTGGGTTAGATGTGGTTTAGATGTGGTTAAGAGTGCTTTGGATGGGCTTAGAGCGTGTTTAGAGGGGATTTAGAGGGCTTACAATAGTTTAGAGGGGGGATAGAGGAGGTTTCGAGGGGTTTGTATGGGTTTAGAGGGCGTTTCGAGGGCGTTTCGAGGGGGACTATATGGTTTACAGTGGTTTCAGTGGTTTAGAGGGATTTATAGATTTAGAGGGGTTTATATGGGGTTTAGAATGTTTCTGGGGGGTTTACAGGAGTTTAGAGGAGTTTCAATGGGGTTAGAAGGGATGTAGAGGGGTTTGAGGGATTTACATAGAAACATAGAAACATAGAAATTAGGTGCAGGGGTAGGCCATTCGGCCCTTCGAGCCTGCACCGCCATTCAATATGATCATGGCTGATCATCCAACTCAGTATCCCGTACCTGCCTTCTCTCCATACCCTCTGATCCCCTTAGCCACAAGGGCCACATCTAACTCCCTCTTAAATATAGCCAATGAACTGGCCTCGACTACCCTCTGTGGCAGGGAGTTCCAGAGATTCACCACTCTCTGTGTGAAAACAGTTATTCTCATCTCGGTTTTAAAGGATTTCCCCCTTATCCTTAAGCTGTGACCCCTTGTCCTGGACTTCCCCAACATCGGGAGCAATCTTCCTGCATCTAGCCTGTCCAACCCCTTAAGAATTTTGTAAGTTTCTATAAGATCCCCTCTCAATCTCCTAAATTCTAGAGAGTATAAACCAAGTCTATCCAGTCTTTCTTCATAAGACAGTCCTGACATCCCAGGAATCAGTCTGGTGAACCTTCTCTGCACTCCCTCTATGGCAATAATGTCCTTCCTCAGATTTGGAGACCAAAACTGTACGCAATACTCCAGGTGTGGTCTCACCAAGACCCTGTACAACTGCAGTAGAACCTCCCTGCTCCTATACTCAAATCCTTTTGCTATGAAAGCTAACTTACCATTCGCTTTCTTCACTGCCTGCTGCACCTGCATGCCCACTTTCAATGACTGGTGTACCATGACACCCAGGTCTCGCTGCATCTCCCCTTTTCCTAGTCGGCCACCATTTAGATAATAGTATGCTTTCCTGTTTTTGCCACCAAAATGGATAACCTCACATTTATCCACATTATACTGCATCTGCCAAACATTTGCCCACTCACCCAGCCTATCTAAGTCACCTTGCAGTCTCCTAGCATCCTCCTCACAGCTAACACTGCCCCCCAGCTTAGTGTCATCCGCAAACTTGGAGATATTGCCTTCAATTCCCTCATCCAGATCATTAATATATATTGTAAATAGCTGGGGTCCCAGCACTGAGCCTTGCGGTACCCCACTAGTTACTGCCTGCCATTGTGAAAAGGACCCGTTTACTCCTACTCTTTGCTTCCTGTTTGCCAGCCAGTTCTCTATCCACATCAATACTGAACCCCCAATGCCGTGTGCTTTAAGTTTGTAAACTAATCTCTTATGTGGGACCTTGTCGAAAGCCTTCTGGAAGTCCAGATACACCACATCCACTGGTTCTCCCCTATCCACGCTACTAGTTACATCCTCGAAAAATTCTATAAGATTCGTCAGACATGATTTACCTTTTGTAAATCCATGCTGACTTTGTCCAATGATTTCACCACTTTCCAAATGTGCTGCTATCCCATCTTTAATAACTGACTCTAGCAGTTTCCCCACTACCGATGTTAGACTAACTGGTCTGTAATTCCCCGTTTTCTCTCTCCCTCCCTTCTTAAAAAGTGGGGTTACGTTTGCTACCCGCCAATCCTCAGGAACTACTCCAGAATCTAAAGAGTTTTGAAAGATTAATGCATCCACTATTTCTGGAGCTACTTCCTTAAGTACTCTGGGATGCAGCCTATCTGGCCCTGGGGATTTATCGGCCTTTAATCCATTTAATTTACCCAACACCACTTCCTGGCTAACCTGGATTTCACTCAATTCCTCCAACCCCTTTGACCCTTGGTCCCCTGCTATTTCCGGCCGATTATTTATGTCTTCCTTAGTGAAGACGGAACCAAAGTAGTTATTCAATTGGTCCGCCATATCCTTGTTCCCCATGATCAACTCACCTGTTTCTGACTGCAAGGGACCTACATTTGTTTTAACTAATCTCTTTCTTTTCACATATCTATAAAAACTTTTGCAGTCAGTTTTTATGTTCCCTGCCAGTTTTCTTTCATAATCTATTTTTCCTTTCCTAATTAAGCTCTTTGTCCTCCTCTGCTGGTCCCTGAATTTCTCACAGTCCTCCGGTATGCTGCTTTTTCTGGCAAATTTGTACGCATCATCCTTCGCTTTGATACTATCCCTGATTTCCCTTGTTATCCACGGATGCACTACCTTCCCTGATTTATTCTTTTGCCAAACTGGGATGAACAATTTTTGTAGTTCATCCATGCAGTCTTTAAATGTCTTCCATTGCATATCCACCGTCAACCCTTTTAGAATTAATTGCCAGTCAATCTTGGCCAATTCACGTCTCATACCCTCAAAGTTACCTTTCTTTAAGTTCAGAACCATTGTTTCTGAATTAACAATGTCACTCTCCATCCTAATGAAGAACTCAACCATATTATGGTCACTCTTGCCCAAGGGGGCACGTACAACAAGACTGCTAACTAACCCTTCCTCATTACTCAATACCCAGTCTAAAATAGCCTGCTCTCTCGTTGGTTCCTCTACATGTTGATTTAGATAACTATCCCGCATACATTCCAAAAAATCCTCTTCCTCAGCACCCCTGCCAATTTGATTCACCCAATCTATATGTAGATTGAAGTCACCCATTGGATTTGGAGGAACCTGGAGGGGTTTGGAGCGGTTTAGAGATGCTTGGAGGGGTTTAGATGTTTTTGGAGAGAGTTTGGGGGCGGGGGGGGGGGGGGGGGGGGTTGGAGGGGTTTAGTGGGGTTTGGAGTTGGCTACTCTACCGCTGCGCCACTGTTTACTGGCGCCCTCCCCTAATTTCCCATTTACTGGTGCCATTTATTAGTGTCCTCCCCTAATTCACCATTTAATGCTGCGCTCCCCTAATTCCACATTTATTAGTGCGCTCCCCTAATTCCCCATTTACTGAGGCTCGCTCTTTTCCTACCAGGCTCGCAGCTTGTGCGCCCGGCTCGTAGTTTGCGGACGAAGTTCGCAGCTTTCGTAACAGGTTCGCTTTTTTCGCAACGCTCGCACATTTAGCACCAGGCTCATACATTTCGCACCAGCTCGCACATTTCGGACTAGGCTCGCATTTTTCGCAGACGGATCGTACTTTTTACGTCACGCTCGCAGTTTTCTCCCCAGTCTCGCAGTTTTCGCACCAGACTCGCTCTTTTCGCAGCAGGTTCGCACTTTTCGCACAAGGCTCGCAGTTTTCGCACCAGGCTCGCAGTTTTCGCACCAGGCTCGCAGTTTTCGCTACAGGATCGCACTGTTCGTACCAGGCTCGCTCTTTCCGTTGCAGGTTTAGAGGGTTTCGGGGGGGTTTGTATGGGGTTAGATGTGTTTAGAGGGGCTTGGAGTGTTTGGATGGGGTTTAGGAGGGTTTAGATTGGGGTACAGGGGTTTAGAGGGGTTTACATTGATTTAGACAGGGTTTCTATGGGTTTTGAGGGGGTTTGAGGGGTTTACAGGGGTTTACATGGGTTTACAGGGGTTTGCAGGGGTTTACAGGAGTTTAGAGGGAATTACATGGATTTCGAGCGGTTTAGAGGGGGTTAGAGGGGTTTACAGGGATTTAGAGGGGTTTACAAGGATTTAGAGTAGTTTAGAGAACAGGGATTTAGAGGGGTTTACATGGGGTTACAAGTGTGTAGAATGGTTTAGAGGGTTTGAGTGGCTTCGATGGGTTTAGAGGGGGTTTAGACGGGTTTAGAGAGGGGTTAGTGGGATTTAGATGGGGTTAGAGGGGTTGAGAGAGGGCCTAGAGGGGTTTGCAGGATTTAGAGGAGATTTAGTGGGGATAATAGGGGGTGTAGATGGGTTTAGAGGGGGTTTACATGGGTTTAGAGGGGGTAACCATATAACCATATAACCATATAACAATTACAGCACGGAAACAGGCCATCTCGACCCTTCTAGTCCGTGCCGAACACGTATTCTCCCCTAGTCCCATACAACTGCGTTCAGACCATAACCCTCCATTCCTTTCCCGTCCATATAACTATCCAATTTATTTTTAAATGATAAAAACGAACCTGCCTCCACCAGCTTCACTGGAAGGTCATTCCACACAGCCACCACTCTCTGAGTAAAGAAGTTCCCCCTCATGTTATCCCTAAACTTCTGTCCCTTCATTCTCAAGTCATGTCCCCTTGTTTGAATCTTCCCTACTCTCAGTGGGAAAAGCTTATCCACGTCAACTCTGTCTATCCCTCTCATCATTATAAAGACCTCTATCAAGCCCTCCCTTAACCTTCTGCGCTCCAAAGAATAAGAGGGGGTTTACAAGGGTTTTGAGGAATTCAAAGGGGGGTAAGAGGGGGTTTACAAGGGATTTGAGGGATTCAAATGGGGTTTAGTGAGGTTTAGTGGTTTTGAGCGGGTTTAGAAGGGTTTAGAGTGGATCCGAGGGGTTTAGAGGGGGTTTGGAAGGGTTTACTGGTTTAGAGGGTATTTCGAGGGGTTTAGAGGTGGTTTCGAGGGCTTTAGAGCGATGTAGATGGTATTTAGAGGTGTTTAGAGGTGTTAGAGGCTAGATGCAGGAAGATTGTTCCCGATGTTGGGGAAGTCCAGAACAAGGGGTCACAGTTTAAGGATAAAGGGGAAACTTTTAGGACCGAGATGAGGAAAACTTTTTTCACACAGAGTGGTGAATCTGTGGAATTCTCTCCCGCAGAAGGTAGTTGAGGCCAGTTCATTGGCTATATTTAAGAGGGAGTTAGACGTGGCCCTTGTGGCTAAAGGGATCAGGGGGTATGGAGAGAAGGCAGGTACAGGATACTGAGTTGGATGATCAGCCATGATCATATTGAATGGCGGTGCAGGCTCGAAGGGCCGAATGGCCTACTCCTGCACCTATTTTCTATGTTTCTATGTTTCTATGTTTAGATTGTTTAGAGTGGTTTAGAGGGGGTTTAGAGGGGTTCAGAGGGGTATGGATCGGTTTAGATGTGTTTAGATGGCGTTTAGAGGGATTTAGAGGAGTTTAGACAGGTTTAGGTTTACAGTGGTTTTCAGGGGGTTTAAAGGGGGTTTAGTGTGGTCTAGAGTGATTTATACGGGGTTCCCAGTGGGTTAGAGGGATGTATTGTTGATTTAGTGGGGTTTAGAGGGGTTTATGTGGGGTTTGGAGGGTTTTGAGAGGGTTTAGATGGGGTTTGAGGGGATTATATAGCGTGAGAAGTGGTTTAGAGGGGTGTTGAGGGATTTACAGGGGGTTTAGTGGCGTTTAGGTGGGTTTAGGGGGGGTTTAGAGAGGGTTTAGAGGGATTTTGAGGAGTTAGAGGAGATTTAGTGGGGCTAAAAGGGTGGTTAGAGATATTTTGAGGGATTTAGAGGGGGTTAGTGGGGTTTAGAGGGGATTAGATGTGTTTAGAGAGGGTTTAGAGCGGCTTCGAGCGGTTTAGAGAAGTTTGCAGGGGGTTTAGATGGTTTATAGGGGGTTCCGAGGGGTTTAGAGGGGCCTACATGTTTAGAGGAGTGTTGAGGGATTTAGAGGGGGTTTAGTGGGGTTAAGCGGGGTTTAGAGGGGTCAGAGGAGTTTAGAGGGTTTAGAGGAGTTTAGAGGGGTTTATATTGGGTTACAGTGGTTTACAAAGGTTTAGATTAGGTTTAGAGGGATTTGGAGGGCTTTAGAGCGGGTTTAGGGTGTTTAAGATGGTACGTAAGGGAATTGGAGGGGTTTAAAGGGAGTTGAGGTGGCTTTAGAGGGGTTTAGAGCGTGTTTAGAGGGGTTTAGAGGGCGTTAGTTTTGTTTAGAGGTGGTTTAGAGGGGTTTTATGGGGCTTGGATGGGTTTAGTGGGGGCTAGAGGGCGTTTAGAGGGCGTTGAGAGGGGTTTAGAGGGTTTTAGAAGGGTTTGCAGTGGTTTGCAGGGGGTTTAGATGAGTTTAGTGGGCGTTAGATGGCGTTTAGAGGGGTTTTAGAGGTGATTAGAGGGGTTTTAGAGGTGATTAGAGGGTTTGGAGTGGTTTGGACGGGTTATAGGGGTTTCGTTGGGTTAAAGTGGTTTACAGTGTATTTATCGGGAGTTTAGAGGGGTTTAGAGGGATCTAGATGGGGTTTAGACGGTTTAGAATGGATTTGGAGGTGTTTAGTGATTTTGAGGGGTTTATACTGGGTTTAGCGGGGTCCAGATGGGTTTAGAGGGGGTGTTAGAGGGGTTTAGCGGGGTTTTCAGAGATTTAGAGAGGGTTCAATGGGGTTTAAAGGGGTTTAGACGGGTTTAGAGCGGGTTTAGAGGGTTTTGATTGGTTTTGGTGGGGATAAGATGGGTTTAGAGAGGGTCTAGAGGTGCTTTAGGGATTTAGATTGGGTTTGGTGGGGATAAGAGGGGTTTAGATGTGTTTAGAGGGGTTGGCGGGTTTAGAAGGGTTTAGAGGGATTAGAGGGGTTTACCGTTGGCTTTCAGTGGTTTAAAATAAGTTTAGAGGGGGCTAGAGGGATTTAGAGGGGGGTTACAGAGGTTTAGAGGGGTTTAAAGGGTTTAGAGGGGTTTGGAGGAGCTTAGACAGGTTTAGATGGGTTTAGATGTGTTTATAGGGGGTTTAGAGGGTTTTAGAAGGGGTTTGCAGGGGTTTAAAGGAGTTATAAGGGGTTAGAGGGAGTTTGCAATGGTTTTGAGGGAGTCATGAGTTTAGTGGGGTTTAGAGAGATTTAGAGCGGGTTTAGAGGGATTATAGTGGTTTAGATTTATTTAAATGGTAGTAACGCGGTTTAGAGGGGGTTGACGGTGCTTTAGAGGGGGTTAGAGTGTGTCTAGAGGGGTTTAGAGGGCTTTACAGTTGTTTAGAAGGGTATTAGTGGGGTTTATTGGGGGTTGGCAGGGTTTAGAAGGGGTTAGAGTTTTCAGTGGTTTAGAGGGGGTTTAGAGGGGTTTAGAGGAATTTGCAGGGGGTTTATAGGGGGTTAGAGTTGATTTAGGGGGTTTAGAGGGCGTAGATGGGGGTTAGATGGGGTTAGAAACGGTGTAGAAGCGTTTGAGGGATTTATATGGGTTTTAATGGGGTTTAGAGGGCTTTTAATGGGTTTAGATGTTTAGAGGCGTTTGAATAGGTTTAGAGTGGTTTAGAGGTAGTTCAGAGTGGTTAACATGGGGTTTAGAGTGGTCAGGTACACAAAAATACTGGAGAGGTTTTATAGTAGATTAGAAGGGGATATATGTGGTTTAGTTGTTTCGAGGAGTTTAGAGGGTGTTTAGATGGGTTTAGAGGGGTTTAGAGGTGTTTCGCGCTGGTTTATAGGGGGTTTAGAGGGGTTTGCAGGTGCATAGGCGTGTGTAGTGGGGGTTTACGTGGGGTTAGACGGGGTTTAGAGGGGTTTATAAGTGCTTTAGAGTGGTTTTTATGGGGGTTAAGAGGGGTTTAGAGAGGTTTAGAATTGTGTAGATGGGTTTACAGGCGTTTATAGGGGTTTAGAGGTGTTTACAGTGATTTACATGGGATTTAAATGGGTTCAGAGGGGTTTAGAGGGTTTAGATGGGGGTTAGAGGGGGTTTGAGGGATTTAGAGAGGAGTTTAGAGAGGGGTTAGTGGGGTTTAGATAGGTTTAGAGGGGGTCAGATGGGTTTACAGGGGTGTTGAGGGATTTAGAGAGGGGTTAGTTTGGTTTAGAGGGGGTTTAGAGCAGGTTTCGAGGATTTAGAGGGGGTTTAGTGGGGATTAGATGGGTATAGAGTGGGTTAGACGTGGTTTAGAGGGGTTTCGAGGGGTTTCGAAGTGTTTTAGAGTAGTTTAGATGGGGTTATGGGGGTTTAAAGGGACATAGAGGGTGTTTAGAGGGGCGTTGAGGGATTTAGAGGGGGTTTAGAGGGGTTTGGTGGGATTAAGGGGTTTAGGTGGGGTCAGAGGGGTGTAGAGGGTCCAGAGGGGTTTAGAGGGGTTTAGAAGGGTTTATAGATGTTTGATGGGTTTATATGGGTTAGAGGGGTTTAGAGGGATTTAGATGGTGTTTAGAGGGTTTAGAATTGGTTTGGTGGGGTTTAGAGAGGGGTTTGAGCGGTTTATAGGGGGTTTAGCTACGTTTAGATGGGTTAGAGGGGGTCAGAGGGGTTTAGACTGGGTTTGAGGGATTTAGAGAGGGGTTAGTGGGGGTTAGAGAGGGTTTATAGGTGTTTAGAGTGGATTTGGAGGGTTCAGCGGGGTTTAGTGGGGATTAGAGGTGCTTAGAGGGAGTCTAGGGAGGTTTTAGGTATTTAGATAGTTTGGTGTGGTTGGGTTTAGATGGGTTTAGATGGGTTTAGAGGGATGTAGAGGGTTTAGAGGGGTTTACAGTGGTTCACTGGGGTTTAAAGGAAGTTTAGAGGGGGGTTAGAAGGATTTAGATGGGGTTAGAGGGGTTTAGAGGGGGTTAGAATGGTTTAGAGAGGCTTGGAGGAGTTTAGTAGTTTAGAAGTGGTTTAGATGAGCTCAGAAGTGATTATAGGGGGTTTATAGGGGGTTTGGAGGGGGTTTACATGGGTTTCGAGCGGTTTACAGGAGGATAGAGGGGGTTTAGAAGTGTTTTGAGGGATTCAGAGGGGGTCTATTGGGGTTTATTGTGGGTTAGAGGGATTTAGAGCGGTTTAGAGGGGTTTAAAGTAGTTTAGATGGATTTAGAGGGGGTTTAGAGAGTGTATAGAAGGAATTAGAGGTGTTTAGATGGGGCTTAGAGGGTGTTTGGAGGGGTTTACAGGGGTTTACAGGGCGTTTAGAGGGCTTTAGAGTGGTCTTCATGGATTTCGAGGAAGTTGAGAAGGGTTTGGAGGGATTTATAGGGGGGTTATAATGGTTTAGATGGGTTTAGAATTGATTTAGGGTGATATAGAGGGGTTTATATGGGGTTTAAAGGGTTTACAGAAGATATAGATGTGGTTAGAAGGGGTTTAGAGGCGTTTTGGGGGATTTAGAGGGGCTTTAGTGGGTTTTAGAGGGGGGTTAGAAAGGGTTCAGAGGGGTTTAGAGGGGTTTTCAGGGATTTGGAGGTGATTTGGTGGGTTTAGAGGTGTTTAGAGGAATTTAGAGGGGCTTTAGTGGGGTTTAGAGGGGGTTTAGAAAGGGGTTAGAGGGAAATTTTAGCGGTTTAGAGGGGTTTTCAGGGATTTGGTGGATATTTAGTGGGTTAAGAGGGGTTTAAATGTGTTAGAGGGGTTTAGAGGGGTTTAGAGGGGTTTAAATGTGTTAGAGGGGTTTACAATGATTTAAAGAGGGTTCAGAGGGGTTTACAATGAATTAGAAGGGTTTTAGACGTGTTTAGAGCGGCGTAGAATGGGTTTAGAGCGGTTTAGAAGGGCTTAGAGGGGTTTTGTGAACTAGATGTGTTTAGAGTTGGTTTAGAGTGTGTATAGATGTGGTTTAGAGGGATTTAGAACGGGGTTTGAGGGGGTTAGAGAAGGTTTAGAGGGGTTCTGATGATTTTTATGGCATTTATAGGGGTTTAGAATTGATGTAGGGGGATTTAGAGGGGTTGATATGGGGTTTATAGGGTTTAGATGGGGTTAGAAGGGGTTTAAAGGCGTTTTTGGACCGAGATGAGAAAAACATCTAAATTCTAGCGAGTACAAGCTGAGTCTATCCAGTCTTTCTTTATATGAAAATTCTGACATTCCAGGAATCAGTCTGGTGAACCTTCTCTGTACTCCCTATATGACAAGAATGTCTTTCCTCAGATTAGGAGACCAAAACTGTAGGCAATACTCCAGGTGTGGTCTCACCAAGACCCTGTACAACAGCAGTAGAACCTACTTGCTCCTATACTCAAATCCTTTTGCTACGAATGCTAACATACCATTCGCTTTCTTCACTGCCTGCTGTACCTGCATGCCTACTTTCAATGACTCGTGTACCATGACACCCAGGTCTCGTTGCATCTCCCCTTTTCCTAATCGGCCACCATTCAGATAATAGACTACTTTCCTGTTTTTGCCACCAAAGTGGATAAGCTCACATTTATCCACATTATACTGCACCTGCCATGCATTTGCCCACTCACCCAGCCTATCCAAGTAACCTTGCAGCCTCCTAGCATCCTCCTCACAGCTAACACTTCCCCCCAGCTTCGTGTCATCCGCAAGCTTGGAGATGTTACATTCAATTCGCTCGTCCAAATCATTAATATATGTTGTAATTAGCTGGGTTCCCAGCACTGAGCCTTGCGGTACGCCACTAGTCACTACCTGCCATTCTGAAAAGGACCCGTTTACTCCTATACTTTGCTTCCTGTCTGCCAGCCAGTTCTCTATCCACATCAATACTGAACCCCCAATACCGTGTGCTTTACGTGCTAATCTCTTATGTGGGACTTGTCGAAAGCCTTCTGGAAGTCCAGATATAACTGGTTCTCCCTTATCCACTATAATAGTTACATCCACGAACAATTTAATAAGATTCGTCAGACATGATTTACCTTTCATAAATCCATGCTGAATTTGTCCAATGATTTCACCACTTTCCAAATGTGCTGCTATCCCATCTTTAATAACTGACTCTAGCAGTTTCCCCACTACCGATGTTAGACTAACTGGTCTGTAATTCCCCGTTTTCTCTCTCCCTCCCTTTTTAAAAAGTGGGGTTACATTAGCTCCAATCCTCAGGAACTACTCTAGAATCTAAAGAGTTTTGAAAAATCATCACTAATGCATCCACTATTCCTGGGGCTACTTCCTTAAGTACTCTGCGATGCACCCTATCTGGCCCTGGGGATTTATAGGCCTTTAATCCATTCAATTTACCTTTCTATCTATCCCTCCTGAACATTGAATATCCCTGGATGTTCAGCTCCCAGCCTTGGTCACCCTGGAGCCATGTCTCCGGGATCCCAACTATATCATATTCATTAATAACTATCTGCACATTCAACTCATCCACCTTATTACGAATGCTCCTTGCATTGAGACACAAAGCCTTCGGGCTTGTTTTTACAACACTCTTACCCCTTATACAATTATGTTGAAAAGTGGCCCTTTTTGATTTTTACCCTGGATTTGTTGCCTGCCACTTTTACGTTTCACCTTGCTACCTACTGCTTCTACCCTCATTTTACACCCCTCTGTCTCTCTGCTCACACATTTAAGAAACCCACCACCTCTTATTCTGTGTTTATTATCTTTTTCTTCTTTGGGTCTGAGTGCTTCCCTTCTCTGCCTCCTGCCTCACGCACTGTCTACTATCTTTCTCTATTTGAGAGGTGTTCAGAGGAGTTTAGAGGAGTTTAGTGGGGGTTAGAGGGGTTTAGAGGGGTTTTCAGTGGGCTAGAGTGGTTTAAATGGGGTTCCGATGGTTTGCAGGGATTTAGAGGGTGATATTTAGCAGGTTTAGAATGGGGTTAGAATGGGTTTAGAGGGGTTTGGAGAACTTTGGAGGGGTTTAGCTGGTTTAGAGGGATTTAGGATTTACATGGGTTTAGAGGTGCTTTAGAGGGATTATAGAGTGGGTTTAGGGGGGTTATAAGAGGTTTCGAGGGGTTTTGAGGAATTTAGAAGGGGTTTAGATGGGTTTAGAGGAGTTTAGACGTGGTTTAGAAGGTTTAGAGGGGATTACATGGGTTTTCAGGGGGTTAGAGTGGGTTTAGATGGGTTTAAAGGGATTTAGAGTAAGTTTACAGGGGTTTAGAGGGGTTTAGGATGGGTTTAGAGGTGGTTTAGTAGTTTAGAGGGGGTTAAAGTGTTTAGAGTGGTTTAGAGGGGAGTAGAGGGGTTCAGAGGGGGTTACAGTGGTTTACAGTGGTTTGGAGGGGGTGTCGAGGCATTTCGAAGGTTTTAGAGCGGTTTAGAATGGTTTACTGGGTTAAAGGACGTTTAGAGTGGTTTAGAGGGATTTAGAGGGGGTTAGAGGGGTTTAGAGGTGTTTAGAATGGGTTTAGAGGGGCGTGGTGGAGCACAGTGGTTAAAGAAGTGGTTAAGAAGTAGGTAAGTGGTACAGATGTGGTTTAGAGGGGTTTAGAGTGATTTAGATGGGTTTTGAGGGATTTGGAGGGGATTTAGTGGAGTTAAGTGGGGCTTAGAGGTGTTAGAGGGGTTTAGAGGGGTTTTTAGCTGTTTAGAGGGATTTCGAGGGGTTTACAGTGGGTTACAGGGGGTTTAAATGGGGTTCAGAGGGGGTTTATTGGGGTTTAGAGGGATTTCAGAGCGATTTAGAAGGGGTTTAGCGTGCTTTAGACGGTATTTAGAGGGCGGTTGGAGGGGTTTATATGGTTTTAGAGCAGTTTAGAATGGGTTTAGATGTGTTTTTAGAAATTTAGATGAGTTTAGAGTTGGTTTAGAGAGTTTACATGGGGTTAGAGGTGCTTTAGAGGGATTTACGGCGGGTTTAGAGGGGTGTAGAGCGGGTTAGAGAAGGTTTAGAGGCGTTTTGAGGAACTGGTGGGGTTTGGATGTTTAGAGGTGTTTACAGGTGGTTTAGATGGGTTTAGAGGGGATTACATGGGTTTCCAGGGGGTTAGAGTGGGCTTAGAGGGGTTTAAAGGGATTTTGAGGGAGTTTAGAGGGGGTTAGAATGGGTTTGGATGGGGTTTAGAGGTGGTTTAGAGGTGGTTTAGAGGGATTTAGGGGGGGGGGGTTAGGTGGTTTAGAGGGGTTTAGAATGGGTTTAGAGGGGCTTGGAGGAGTTTAGTTGTTTAGAAGTGGTTTAGATGGATTCAGAGGTGAGTATAGTAGGTTCATAGGGTTTCAGAGAGGGTTTACAGGGGGTTAATAGGGGTTTACAAGATGTTAGTGTGGGTTTAGAAGGGGTTTGAGGGATTCAGAAGGGGCTTATTGGGGTTTAGGTGGATTTAAGAGCGATTGAGAGGGGGTTTAGAGGGATTTAGCGTGCTTCAGAGGGTATTTAGAGGGTGTTTGGATGGGTTTAGAGGGCTTTAGTGCAGTTTAGGAAGGGTTTAGAGGGGTTGAGAGGGTTTTTGGAGAGGTTTAGAGGGCGCTTAGATGGCATTAGAGGGGTTAAGAAGGGTTAGTGGCTTTCAGGGGTTTAGAGGAGGTTTACAGTGGGTTTAGAGGGGTTTAGATTGGGGTTACAAGGATTTAGAGGGGTTTAAAATTGATGTAGGGGGATTTAGAGGGGTTTATATGATGGTTAGAGGGTTTAGAGAGGGTTTAGATGGGGTTAGAAGGGTTTAGAGGCGTTTTTAGGGATTTGGAGGGGGTTTAGTGGAGTTTAAAGGGGTTTAGAGGGGATGAGATGGGGTTTAGAAGGGGTTTAGATGGGGGTTAGAGCGGGTTAGAGGGGGTTAGAGGAGGTTTAGAAGGGTTTTGAGGAATTTCGAGGGGGTTTAGTGGGGGTTAGAGAGGTTTAGAAGGGTTTGCAATGATTTAGACGTTTTAGAGGGGTTTGGAGGGGTTTACAAGGGTTTAGCATTGAGTATAGAGTTGGGATGTAATGTTAAAATTGTACAAGGCATTGGTGAGGCCAATTCTGGAGTATGGGGTACAATGTTGGTCGCCTAATTATAGGAAGGATGTCAACAAAATAGAAAGAGTACAGAGGAGATTTACTAGAATGTTGCCTGAGTTTCAGCAACTAAGTTACAGAGAAAGGTTGAACAAGTTAGGGCTTTATTCTTTGGAGCGCAGAAGGTTAAGGGGGGACTTGATAGTCTTTAAAATGATGAGAGGGATAGACAGAGTTGACGTGGATAAGCTTTTCCCACTGAGAGTAGGGAAGATTCAAACAAGGGGACATGACTTGAGAATTAAGGGACAGAAGTTTAGGGGTAACATGAGGGGGAACTTCTTTACTCAGAGAGTGGTGGCTGTGTGGAATGAGCTTCCAGGGAAGCTGGTGGAGGCAGGTTCGATTTTATCATTTAAAAATAAATTGGATAGTTATATGGACGGGAAAGGAATGGAGGGTTATGGTCTGAGCGCAGGTATATGGGACTAGGGGAGAATACGTGTTCGGCACGGACTAGAAGGGTCGAGATGGCCTGTTTCCGTGCTGAAATTGTTATATGGTTATATGGTAAAGTGGTTTACAGTTACAGTGGTTTACAGGGGTTTAAAGGGGGTTTGGAGGGGGCTTAGAGGGATTTAGATGGGTTTAGAGTGTTTTACAAGGGGGTAGAGGGGGTTTAGAGGGGGTTATAGGGTGTTATAGGGGGTGCATAGATGGGTGGAGGCTTTAAAGTGGTTTAGAGGGGGGTTTACAAGGGTTTCGAGGGTTTTAGACTGGTTTAGAGGGTGTTCAGAGCGGTTTAGAGGGGTTTAGAGGGATGTAGAGTTGAGTAGATGGCTGTAGATGGGGTAAAGGGGAGTTTAGAGGGATTTAGAGGGTGTATAATGGGGTTTAGAAGGCTTTAGAGTGGTCTAGAGAGGGCTTAGAGGGATTTATAGGGGGTTAGAGGTTTAGAGGGATTTAGAGGTGTCTAGAGGGCATTTAAAGGTGTTTACATGGGTTTACAGGGGTTTAGATTGGGTTTAGATGAGTTTAGAGGGATATGCGGGAGTTTATAGGGGTTTAGAGGGATTGGGAATGGGTTTAGAGGGTTTGAGAGGGGTTTAGAGGTGGTTTAGAGGTGGTTTACATGGGTTTAGAGGGTGTAGAGGTGGTTTAGAGGTGGTTTCGAGGGGTTCAGAGGGGAGTACAGGGGTTTAAAGTGATTTACAGTGGTTTACAGTGGTTTGGAGGGGGTGTCGAGGCATTTAGAGGGGTATCGAGGGGTTTAGTGGGGTTTTGAAAGGTTTACAGATGTTTACAGTGGTTTACAGTGGTTTGGAGGGGGTGTAGAGACATTTAGAGGGGTATCGAAGGTTTTAGTGGGGTTTAGTCTACTGGGAATTGGGGTTTAGAGGGGGTTTACAATGGGTCTAGATGGATTTAGAGGAGTTTCGAGAGGTTTAAAAGGTGTTAGAGGGGTTAAAGTTGTTTCGACAGGGGTTTCGACTGTTTTAGAGGTGTTTAGATGGATTTAGAGTGGGTTTGTAGGGGTTTAGAGGGGGGTTAGAATGGGTTTAAAGGAGTTTTGAGGGGATTGAGGTGGTTTAGGGGAGTTTAGAGGGGTTTATAGGGGGTTTAGAAGGATTAGAGTGGTTTTAGACGGGTTTACATGGGTTTAGAGGCGATTAGTGGGGCGTTAGTGTGAATTTGAGGGGTTTAGAGGGGTTATAGGTGGTTTAGAGGGGTTCTGGGGAAATTGTAGGGGTTTAGTGGGGTTTAGAGTAGTTTCGAGGGGTTTAAAAGGTGTTCAGTGGGGTAGAGGGCTTTAAAGTTGGTTAGATGGGGTTTACATGGGTTTCGATGATTTTAGAGGAGTTTAGAGGACGTTCAGAGCGGGTTAGAGGGGTTTAGATGGGTTTGGAGGGGTGTAGATGGCTGTGGATGGGGTAATATAGAGTTTAGAGTGGTTTAGAGGGTTTATAGAGGTGGTTAGAGGGCTTTAGAGTGGTCTAGAGGGGGCTTAGTTGGGTTTAGAGGGGTTTAGAAGGGTTAGAGGGGTTTAGAGGGGATTGCATGGGTTTCCAGGGGGTTAGAGTGGGTTTAGATGGGTTTAAAGAGATTTAGAGGGAGTTTATAGGGGTTTAGAGGAGTTTAAAAACAACCTGATTTTCCCAGTCTACCTGCACATTAAAATCCCCCATCACCACAGTGGTATTACCTTTGTTACATGCAAGTTTTAACTCCTGCTGCAACTTACACCCTACATCTGGGCTACTATTTGGGGGTCTGTAGATAACACCAATTAGTGTCTTCTTGCCTTTGCAATTCCTCAACTCAATCTCCAGTGACTTTACCTCTTCAGTTCCTATGTCTTCCCTCGCAAGGGACTGAATTCTATCCATCACCAGCAGAGCTACCCCCCCCCCTCTGCCCACCTGCCTGTCCTTTCTATAGGATGTATAACCCTGGATATTAAGTTCCAAGACCCGATCCTCCTTCAGCCATGTCTCAGTAATCCCCACAATGTCATATCTACCAACCTCTAACTGAGCCTCAACCTCATCTACTTTATTTCTTATACTTTGTGCATTCATATACAATACTTTTAATTCCTTATGCAAGTCACCTTTCACAACGATCCGTATCACACTTGGGCATACTCTCCTATCCCTTTGTGAGCTTTCTTTCCCGTTAATTCTGGGGTCATTAACAATCCCTTTACTCCATTCCTCTTTAACTCCGATCCTGACTATCCCATTTGAAATGGGCCTGTAGGTGGCAGCCTGCCAAGTCCAATGTCCAGGGACCGACTCAGTGGCTCCCCCTGTAGGTGGCAGTCTGACCACGCGTCCAATGTCCAGGGACCGACTCAGTGGCTCCCCCTGTAGGTGGCAGTCTGAGCACGCGTCCAACAACCAGGAGCCGGCTCAGTGGCTCCCCCTGATGCCGCGATCCGCTGGTCCAGGTCAAGGACTACGTTCTCCTGAGAACCTTTCCCTTTAGCTCAGAACCTCAAGTCCTGGCAACATCCTTCTAAATCCTTTCTGCACTCAAAGGTCGAAAACGTCCACAGAATTGAGAAGGGGACCAAAGAAGCCTCGTTAATATCATTCCAATAATCCCGTTTCTCAAGCTGTTAATATTTAGGTGAATTATCAATTCATATTGTGGAACATGGAAATGCTGAAATTTAGACCATAATCAAGTTCAATTTAACGTGCAGAAATTCGAGCGAGCAGTTGAATCAGTCACGTTTGTGACATTTAGAGAAACTTGGAGTAAGGAACTCGATTTACTCGATGCGTGCATTGTCATTATCCATGGCCACAATGTACACACTCGGGCACTTTGTGCGTCACTTCTGATATTCGTACAGAACCCATTTCTTCGATCTCCAAACTTGCATTGATTATTCCCCGTATGACTGAATATTTGATTGATGCCTATCCTGCTCTGTGTGTTGTTCTTAACGTAGTTTATTATTTTCAAAAATGTTTTTTTGCACAAATTACCTTCAGAGAGCAGTGAATGCTGGGGAGAAGGCAGCCACGGGTTATTGATAGGGGACGATCAGCCATGATCACAATGAATGGCGGTGTTGGCTCGAAGGGCCGAATGGCCTCCTCCTGCACCTATTTTCTACGTTTCTGTTTTTCTAATGAAGCGATGCTCGTTGGATCTTTTATTCCAGTACATTTTGGAGCTGGCAGATGCATTGCTATATTGTCATGCAAAGAAGGTCATTCATCGAGACATCAAACCAGAGAATCTGATGAGCGGCCTTCATGGGGAGCTGAAAACAGGTGACTTTGGATGGTCTATCCATGCTCCCTCATCCAGATTGGTGCCAGCTTATTTGCACTTTTGTAAAGTATGAGGAATTCCAAATAATTTCCATATTTTTCTTCATTGATTCCAAAATGTTTAATTGTCTTACCTCTAAAGGGACATTAACAAGAGCTGGGATGTAATAATAGTCAGAAAAGGTTCAATCCTTTAAAGTGGCCACTGGAAATGTGAAATTCCCATTATTAGTTTGGAGACTGAGCCCCCTCTTGCCTGGTGAATTTACCATCTCCTGGTGAGCAGTTTTCTCACTCAAATTAATGAATTGTCAATTGAGAAGAAATTAGGGAATTTATTGTGGGAAAACCTAAGTTTCCAAATGCTAACGTAACCATCTCCATTGATGACTATTGTTGGCGACCGGCTCTTGATTTAGGAGGAGCTGAGGGTTTACTTACCTCTTGCTCCATTCGGCTAAAATGGAAATCGTTTATTTTTCATCGGAGATTTTTACTTGGTGGCATGCATCATAACCTTGCTTGGACTGTGCTGAGCTTAATAACACTTCACTGATTTTTCCACCACTAGACTTGCAGCAACATCATACTGGATCCTTTTCTCCTTGACTTGATCAGAAATTACTCCAAACTGGTTTCAGTTGCGTACCAGTTCCTCACATCAGTGCATTCTCTTTGCAAAGTATAGCCTACCCAGAATATGACAATTATTGGATTCTCTGGTGTAGTGGACCATGTGTTATCCCTGTGGTTTGAGCTCCAGTAGCCTCTCTCCCAAAGAGTAACCATCTTCCTTCAGTTAATTCCTTCAGAACTGTTTCCCACATATTCAGTGGCCTTTGGTCATGCACAGGTTTACTTGTTCACTGAATTACCATAAACATTTAGTTCTTCTGTTATTTCCTTTTCATCTTAAGCATCCCACAAATCCCTTGCGATCTTGTTTTCCAAAGACTGTTCCTCCCACTTGTGAAACGGTGAGTATGGGCCACATCAGTCCCATTACTGATTGAGTCATATGTAGCGGCACCCAGTGGTTAAACTATGTTATGCACAACCCTCGGGACTGTCAAGTGACAGGGTTTTTTCGCGCGGTTTTGAGCAAAGATAATTGTTCTACCCGCTTGGTCTTGCTAGAATTGGTGACCACATTGTTCCAAAATACTTCGCTATTGCATTGAATAACATTTATTTAAACACTGTTGTGATTTGAAAACACTTCACAATTACATTGACTAAGTTTTATTTACGAGTTGAATTTTTAAAATACTTTGCTATTGCATTGAATCACATTTATTTAAAAACACTTGGATTTATTACCAGTTGCATTTTAATTATTACTTTGCGTTTTTACACTAAAATTAGACTGCTCGGACACGCTCGCCCCCGCACGCTCGCCCCCGCTAAGACAAGCTCCATCGGCTCCGCTCGAAGAGGTGAGGGAGGGATTGGAGGAGTGGAGGAGAGGAAAAAAATCCAGGGTATTTGAGCAGGTAGTGTGGGGGTGATTGGGAGATTTGTTCAAACGTCTGCACTCCCTCTCATGCCCTCTCCCTCTCTATCCTCCCTCCCCCTCTATACCCTCTCTCTACCCTCCCTCCCCCCCCCCTCTCTACCCAGCCTCCTCTACCCCCCTCCCTCCCTCGCTAACCTCCCTCCCCCCCTGCACCACCTACCCCCCTCTCTACCTACCCTCCTCTACCCCCTCCCTCACTCTCTAACCTCCCTCCCCCCCTCTACCCCCTCCACCCTCTCTACCCACCATCCTCTACCCCACCCCCTCCCTCTCTAACCTCCCCCCCTCTACCCCTCCCTCCCTCACTAACCTCCATCCCCCCCCTCTACCCCCTTCACCCCTCTCTACCCACCCACCTCTACCCCCTCCCTCCCTCTCTAACCTCCCTCCCCCCTCTACCCCCTCCCCACCTCTCTACACTCCCTCCTCTACCTCCTCCCTCCCTCTCCACCCTCCCTTCCCCTCTACCCACCCTCCACTACCCCCCACCCTCCCTCTTTAATCTCCCTCCCCCTCCTCCTCTGCCCCCCTCCCTCCCTCTCTAACCTCCCTCCCCCCACTCAACCCTCTCCCCCAATTCTACCTCCCTCTCTCTAACCCCCGCCCTCTCCCTCTCTACGCCCCTCCCCTCTCCCTTACCCCCCCTCCCTTTCTGCTCCCTCTCCCTCCCTACCCCCCTCCCTCTCCCGGGAGTGGTTAGTATTGGGACCTATGGGTGAGTTGTGGAATATTGCGTTCGGGGACCAGCCCTCTCCTGTGCCGCTGCGTGCCGCTCCGATCCCTCAATTTCGACTCGCTCTCTACCCCCTCTCCGTCTACTCCCTTTACCCTCCCTTTCTACCCCTCACCCTCTACCATTCACCCTCTCCCTCTCTACCCCCTTCCCCACCCTCTCTACCCCCTTGCTCTCTAGCCACGCCTGCACAATTGGGGGCTATGCGTGAGTGGTTAGGGCGAGGGATGGGGGAAAAGGAGTGAATGAATAATATTAATATAATATCAAGGGTGAGGGATTAGTGTGTGTGTGTGTGGGTGGAGGGGGGGGGGTGTGGGTAGGGGGGGGGGTTAGTGTGTGTGTGTGTGACGCCGCAGTCTGCCCCCCCGCCCAACAACCGCACGTTGAGGGGATGGGACCCAACGGGTCCCACTTGGTCTGGTATTCGACTAAAACTCTTCCCTTTGTTCTTAATACTCTAAATGTTTGTGTGGGCCAGGGTTGTGTTGGCTTTCTTTTAATCTCCTTAATTTGTATCCTCTTCCAATACGCTTGGCCACAGCCTTCCTATTTTCACACATGCTACTCGCATTATTTTCCACGGAAGGGATACATATCTTCCCGTCGCATTTAAACCAATATTGCTCGTTGTTAACATTTAAACACAGCTTCATAATATTTAAGTTTTCAAATTTCTAATTTAGAAGAAAAAATGCAGAATGATGTCACAATACATTCACGCCGGGCGGGCGCAAGGTTCACTACAACATTCCAACCCGCTCGGCCCCGCTGAGATCCCTCGCCCTCTCCATCACTACCCTACTCTACCTCCCTCTCTCTAACCATCTCCATCTCTGCCCCTCTCCCTCTCTACCCCCCTCACCCCATCTCCCTCTCTACCCCCTCCCTCTCTACCGGGGTGTGGGGGGGGGGGGGGGGGGGGGGGGGACATGTGTTGGTAGGCAGCGGACACTTCCCCTCATGTTTTTTGGTATGTCGAAACGTAATAGACCTATTCTCCGGTCCTTCACCCTCCAGTGCTCCCACCCACCACGGAAGGAAGCTAGCATTACTCTTCCCAATGAAGCCAGTGCTAATTGTAATTACCGTATCATGCGTGGGCTCGCCATGAGAGATCTGCAGATATCTGATCGGCAGCGGCAGCTGTCGAATGGTAGATGTCGGTCAGTAGTCTGTTACCTGCGATGGAGATAGTCAGGTCTAGAAATGGTAGGAAGATATCAGAAATGGTCCCGGTGAATTTGAGTGCTGGATGGAAGTTAGTGTGCAGGCACGGCTAGAGAGGGGCGGGGGGGGGGGGGGTAGAGAGGGAGAGGGTGAGGGGGTAGTGAGGGAGAGGGAGGGGGGTAGAGGGGGAGGGAGATAGAGAGGGAGGGAGGTAGAGAGGGCGGGGTTAGAGAGGGTGGGCGAGGGTGTAGGTAGGGGGCGGGGAAGGAGCCATGTCTCCGTGATCCCAACTATATCATATTCATAACTATCTGCACATTCAACTCATCCACCTTATAACGAAAGCTCCTTGCATAGAGACACAAAGCCTTCAGGCTTGTTTTTACAACACTCTTACCCCATACAATTATGTTGAAAAGTGGCCCTTTTTAATTTTTGCCCTGGATTTGTCTGCTTGCCACTTTTACGTTTCACTTTGCTTCCTATTGCTGCTACCCTCATTTTACACCCCCTGTCTCTCTGCTCATACACACATCCCCCTGCCACATTAGTTTAAATCCTCCCCGACAGCGCTGCAAACACTCCCCCAAGGACATTGGTTCCATTCCTGCCCAGGTGCAGATCGTCCTGTTTGTACTGGTCCTACCTCCCCAGAACTGGTTCCAATGCCCTAGAAATTTGAAGCCCTCCACGTTGCTCCATTTTTCAAGCCACGTATTCATCTGAAATATCTTCCTATTTCTACTCTGACTAGCACGTGGCACTGGTAGTGATCCAGAGATTATTACCTCCTAGCTCCCCAAATTCACCTTGTAGGACCTCATCCCGTGTTTTACCTATATCGTTGGTTGCCAATGTGCACCACGACAACTGGTTGTTCACCCTTCCCCTTCAGAATGTTCTGCAGCCGCTCAGAGATATCCCTGACCCTTGTACCAGGGAGGCAACATACCATCCTGGAGTCTCGTTTGCGGCCGCAAAAACGCCTATCTATTCCCCTTACAATTCAATCCCCTATTACTATAGCCCTTCCATACTTTTTCCTCCCCTCCTGTGCCGCAGAGCCACCCATGGTGCCATGAACTTGGCTGCTGCTGCCTTCCCCTGATGAGCCATCTCCCCCAACAGTATCCAGAATGGTATATCTGTTTAGGAGGGAGATGACCGCAGGTGACTCCTGCACTATCTGCCTACTGCTAAGCTGTCTAGTGGCCACCCGTTCCCTTTTTGTCCGCTTAAATTTTACCTGCGGTGTGGCCAACTCACTGTACGTGCTATTCACGACTTTCTCAGATTCGTGGATGCTCCAATATGAATCCAACCACAGCTCCAACCGTTCAATGCGGTCTGCCAGGAGCTGCAGCTGGACCCACTTCCTGCACACGTAGTCACCAGGGACACCGACAATAGAGGTGTTTAGAGGGTTTTAGAGGGGTTCGGAGGGGTTCAAAGGCGTTCAGAGTGGTTTAGACGGGATTAGATAAATTTAGAGGGATTTATCGAGGGTTTAGAGCGGTTTAGAGGTGTTCAGATGTGTTCAAGAGGTTTAGAGGTGTGTAGAGCGGTTTAGATGTGTTCAGCAGTGTTCAGCGGGGTTTATAAGGGGTTGAAGGGTTTTAGAGAGGTTTAGAGGGGTTCGGATGGGGTTTGGAGGTGTTTAGAGGTGTGTATAGGGGTTTAGAGGTGTTCTGAGGTGTTTAGATGGTTTTAGAGGGGTTTAGAGGGGGCCAGCGGTATTCAGAGGGAGTTATAAGGGTTTAGAGGGGTTAGAGAGGTGTTCAGAGGGGGTTGGAGAGGTTTAGAGGGTTTAGATGGATTCAGAGGCGTTCAGAAGGGTTTAGAGGAGTTTAGAGGGCGTTAGAAGTGTTTAGAGGTGTTCAGAGGGTTTAGGAGGGGTTTAGAGGGGTTTATTTGGGTGTAGAGTTGTTCAGAAGGGTTCAGAGAGGTTTCTAACGTGTTCGGGGTTTTTTTAATGGGGATTAGAGCAGTTTAGATGTGTTCAGATGGCTTTAGAGAGGTTCAGAGGGGTTTAAAGTGGTTCACAGCGGTTTAGAGGGTCTCAAAGTGGTTTAGAGGGGTTTAGAGCGATTTGGAGAGATTCTGAGGAGTTTAGATGGGTTTAGAGTGGTTTAGGAGGCTTAGTGGGGTTTAGAGGGGTCCAGAAAGTTTTAGAAGGGTTTGGAGCGATTTCGAACGGTTTAGAAGGGTTTCGAGGGGTTTCGATGGGTGAGACGTGTTTAGGGTGGTTTCGATGGCTGTAGATGGGTTTGGAGTGGATTAGAGGGGTTTCGAGTGGTTCCGAGGTGTTTAGACGGGTTTCAACGGGTTTCGAGGGGATTCGAGCGGTTAGAGGGATTCAGAGAGGCTCAGAGGGGTTTGGAGGGGTATAGAGGGCGTCAGAGGGGTTTAGAGGTGTTTGGAGTGGTTCAGAGTGGTTCGCAGGGGGTTAGAGGGAGTTAGAGTGGGTTCGAGGGGTTTAGATGAATTTAGAGATGTTTAAAGGGTGGCTAAAGTTGTTTAGATGGGTTTAGATGGGTTTAGAGGTGTTTAGAGAGGTTTAGGGGGGTTTACAGAGGTTAAGAGAGGTTAAGAGGGGTTTAGAGTGGTTTAAATGGGTTTAGAGGGGTTTGTTGGGTTTAGTTAGTTGGGGTTTGTTAGTTGCTAGGGGGGGGTTCGAGGGGTTTAGATGGGTTTGGAGGGGGTTAGAGGGGTTTCGAAGGGTTCCCATGTGTTTAGACGGGGTTCAAAGGGATTCGAGGGATTTCGAGTGGTTTAGAGTGGTTCAGAGGGGTTTTGAGTTGTTTTGATGGTTTTAGAGAGGTTCAGAGGTGTTTAGACGATTTTCGGGCCGTTACGAGGAGTTTAGAGGGAAATTGAGGGGATTAGATGGGTTTCGATGGGTCCAGAGTAGTTTTGGAGGATATTGGAGGGGTTTATTTGGATTTAGAGGGGTTCAGACAAGTTTAGAGGGGTTTACAGTTTATTGGCCAATTCTGCACATGGAAGGAATTTGCCTTGACACTCCGCCCACGTTTAGATGGGCTTAGATGGGTTTAGCGGGGTGTAGAGGGGTTTTGAGGGCTTCAGAGGAGCTAAAAGGGGGTTCGAGTGGTTCAGGGGGTTTCAGAGGGGTTTGGAGTGGGCTAAAAGGGGTTTAAAGTGGTTCAGAGAGGTTCAGAGGTGTTCGCATGGGGTTTCGAGGGGTTCAGAGGTGTTCGGAGGGGTTAAAGGGTGTTTAGATGTGTTCAAATGGTTTAAGAGGTGTTTAGAGGGGGCTAGAAGGGTTTCGAGGGGGTTCGAATTGTTTCGAGGGGTTTCGAATGGTTTCGAGGGGTTTCGAATGTTTGGAGGGATTGAGAGTGGTTTAAAGGTAATTAGAGGGGTTCAGAGGGTTCTGGGGCTTTAGGGGTGTTGAGAGGGGGTCTAGAGGTGTTCAGAGGGTTCTGGTGTGGATTAGAGGGGTATGGTGGTATTTAGAGGCGTTCAGATGTGTTCAGAGGGGTTTAGAGGCGTTTAGAGGGGCTTAGTGGGGTTTAGATGGTTTAGAGGGGTTCGGAGGGGGTTGAAGGAGGTTAAGTGGGGCTTAGACGTGTTCATATGGGTTCAGAGGGGTTTAGGTTTCGAGGAGTTTAGTGATGTTTCGAGGGGTTTGGAGGGGTTTAGAGGGTTTAGAGGGGTTTAGGGTGAATTCGAGGTTGTAATCGTTTTTCAGAGGGATTTTGTGGGGTCTAGAGGGGTTTAACATATAACATATAACAGATAACATATAACATATAACATATAACAATTACAGCACGGAAACAGGCCATCTCGACCCTTCTAGTCCGTGCCGAACACATAATCTCCCCTAGTCCCATATACCTGCGCTCAGACCATAACCCTCCATTCCTTTCCCATCCATATAACTATCCAATTTATTTTTAAATGATAAAAACGAACCTGCCTCCACCACCTTCACTGGAAGCTCATTCCACACAGCTACCACTCTCTGAGTAAAGAAGTTCCCCCTCATGTTACCCCTAAACCTTTGGAGGAGTTTCGGTGTGTTTAGAGGTGTCTCGAGGCTTCGCGGGGTTTACAGATGTTTATAGGGGTTCAGAGGGGGACCAGAGGGGTTTAAAGGGGTTTTGAGAGGTTTTGAGGATTTTAAATGGGTTCAGAGGCGTTTGGAGGGGTTTAGATGGGTTTAGAGGGGTTCCGACGGTTTCGGAGGGGTTTAGAGGGGTTAAGAGGATTTTAGAGAGGTTTCGAGAGGTTTAGAGGAGTGTAGAGGGGTTTAGAGGGCTTCAGATGTGCTAAGAGGGGTTTAGAGTGGTTCAGGGGGGTTCAGAGGGGTTCAGAGGGGTTAAGAAAGGTTCCGAGGGGTTTCGAAGGGTTTCGAGGGGTTTGGAATGTTTGGAGGGATTTAGAGTGGTTTACAGGTAATTAAAGGGGTTCAGATGGTTTAGAGGGGACTAGGGGTGTTGAGAGGGGGTCCAGATGGGTTTAGAGGGGTTCAGAGGGATTTAGTGGGGATTAGAGGGGTATAGTGGTATTTAGAGGCGCTCAGAGGTGTTCAGAGGGGTTTAGAGAGGTTTAGTGGCGGTTGGATGGGTTTGGTGGGGTTTAGATGGGTTCAGAGATGTTCAGAGGGGTTCGGATGGGTTCGGAGGGATTTGGAGGGGTTTATAGAAGTTTAGAAGGGTTTTGAGGGGTTCGCAGGTGTTTAGACGAGTTTCAACGGATTTCGAGGGGTTTCGAGTGATTTAGTGGTTCAAAGGGGATCAGAGAGGTTTGGATGGGTTTAGAGGGGTTCAGAGGGGGTTAGAATGGGGTTTAGAGGGGTTTACAGTTTATTGGCCAATTCTGCACATGGAAGGAATTTGCCTTGATACTCCGCCCACGTTTACTTCAACTTCAATTCAATTTCGATTCAACTTTAATGTCATTGCACAAATACAAGTATGGGTACAACGAAATGCAGTTTAGCGTCAGTCCGTAGTAGTAGTGCAATATAGAAATAAAAATACAGAATAATCAAACAATGTGGACGGAGAGACTGGAGAAATCTATCGGCGGGACTCCGAGTTCAGCAATGTGATGGTATTATTGTAGAAGCTGTTCCTCATCCTACTAGTACGAGACCTGAGGCTCCTGTACCGCCTCCCTGATGGGAGGAGGGCAAACAGCCCATGGGAGGGGTCTTTAATTGTCTTCCCGGCCCGTCTCAGACACCGCTTTCGGTGGAGGGCATCCATGGCAGGGAGCGGGGCACCGATGATGTACTGAGCGGTTTTCACCACCCGTTGTAGTGCCTTCCTGTCCGCTACAGTGCAACTGCGGTACTATACCGTGAAGCAGGTGGTCAGGATGCTTTCGATGGTACAGCGGTAAAAGTTGGTCAGGTCTGGGGGGACAGGTGAGCTTTCTTGAGCCTCCTCAGGAAGTAAAGGCGCTGCTGCGCCTTTTTGATCAGCTTGGAGGTGTTGAGGGACCAGGGCAGATCCTCCGAGATGTGCACCCAGAGGAATTTGTAGCTGGAGACGCGCTCCACCTCAGTCCCGTTTATATGGATGGGGGTATGTCTGCCCCCTCTGATCTTCCTGAAGTCGACAATAATTTCCTTCGTCTTCTTGGAGTTGAGGACGAGGTTATTGTTGGCACACCAGGTTGTCAGGTGCTGGACCTCCTACCTGTAGGCTGACTCGTCGTTGTCACTGATCAGTCCTACCACCGTGGTGTCGTCGGCAAATTTAATGATGGCGTTGGATCCATTCTTAGGGATGCAGTCATGGATGAAGAGGGAGTAGAAGAGAGGGCTGAGCACACAGCCCTGTGGCACGCCGGTGTTCAGTGTTATAGTGGAGGAGGTGAGGTTGTTGACCCTAACAGACTGCGGTCTGTTGGTGAGGAAATCCAGTGTCCAGTTGCAGAGGGAGGTGGAGATGCCAAGTCCGCTGAGTTTGGTGATCAAGCTGGCGGGAATGACAGTGTTAAAGGCAGAGCTGAAATCAATGAACAACAACCTGATGTAGGAGTTGTTGTTGTCCAGCTGGGTCAGGGCAGAGTGTAGAGCCGCCGATATGGCGTCCTCTGTAGACCTGTTGGTCCGGTAGGCAAACTGATGGGGGTCCAGTGTGGGGGGGAGGCTGGCTTTGAGGTGAGCCAAGATCAGTCGCTCAAAGCACTTTGCAATGAAAGGGGCGAGTGCCACTGGGCGGAAATCGTTGCGACTCTCTGTAGCTGATTGTTTGGGCACTGGCACGATGGTTGATGTCTTGAGGCAAGTGGGGACAACACCCTGGGCCAGTGACAGATTGAAAATGTCAGTGAAGACTAGGGATAATTGTCCAGCACATGCCCTGAGCACCCGCCCGGGGATGCCATCGGGGCCGGCAGCTTTGTGCTCATTCACCTTGCTCAGTGCATCTTGTACAGCAGAGGTGGAGAGACTGAGGGGTTGTTCATTCGGGGGTGGAGCAACTTTGATGGCTGGAGTTTTGTTGTCCCCGTCAAAGCGAGCATAGAAATGGTTTAAAAGGGAACTGCAGATGCTGGAATATCGAAGGTACACAAAATTGCTGGGGAAACTCAGCGGGTGCAGCAGCATCTATGGAGCGAAGGAAATAGGCGACGTTTCGGGCCGAAACCCTTCTTCAGACTCTGAAGAAGGGTTTCGGCCCGAAACGTCGCCTATTTCCTTCGCTCCATAGATGCTGGTGCACCCGCTGAGTTTCCCCAGCAATTTTGTGTACCATAGAAATGGTTTAGCTCGTCAGGGGGTGGGGGGTTGACTTTCTGGTAATCGTAATCGGCAATGGATTTGATTCCTTGCCACATGCGCCTGGGGTCAGAGTTGTTTTGGAAATGCTCCTCAATCCGCCGTTTGTGATTGGGTTTAGCATTCCTAATTCCCATTTTCAGATTGGCCCTGGATGAGCTGTATCCCTCAGCGTTGCCAGATCTGAAAGCGGCATCGCGAGCCTTCAGTAGGAGTCTGACCTCCCTGCTCATCCACGGCTTCTGGTTAGGGAAGGTCTTTATCTCTTTGTGGGTAGTGACGTTATCAGTGCAGAATTTTATATAGTCCAAAACTGTTGAGGTGTATGAGTTGATGTCCACTTGGGAGTTGAAGGTGGACTGGGTAGCAAACAGACTCCAGTCTGTCTGCTGAAACTGCTCCTGTAAAACAGAGACAGCCCCCTCAGGCCAAACCTTCACTGTCCTCACGGTAGGTTTCACACGTCTGATCAGAGGTGTGTATTTGGGGAGCAGGAACAGAGAGAGGTGGTCAGACTGACCAAGGTGGGAGAGGGGGGGGGGGGCTTTGTAGGCTTCAGTAATGTTAGTATATTCTAAATCCAGAATATTGTTTCCTCTGGCTGGGCAGGAAACATGCTGATGGAACCTGGGGAGTACAGTTTTAAGGTCGGAGTGGTTGAAATCACCCGCAACAATAAATGCCCCCTATGGGTGAGCAGTTAGTTGTTTGCTGATAGCAGCTTGCAGCTCTTCCATTGCTAGCCTGGCATTAGCGTCCGGGGGTACATAGCCTGCAGTGATAACAGTCGATGTGAATTCTCTGGGCAGATAGAAGGGCCTGCACTTTAACATCAGGTATTCCAGGCCAGCAGAGTAGTGACTACCAATCCTAACAACGTCCTCGAGGCACCTCTAAACACATCGAAACTCCTCAAAACCCCTCTATACCCCAGTAAATCCCTCTGAAAGACGATTACAACCTCAAATCCATTCTAAACCCCTCTAAACAACGTAGAGGGGCTTAGATGGGTTTAGCGGGGTGTAGAGGGGTTTAGAGGGCTACAGGTGTGCTAAGAGGGGGTTAGAGTGGTTCAGGGGCGTTCAGAGGGGTTCAGATTTGTTTAGAAAGGTTCCGAGGGGTTTCGAAGGGTTTCGAGGGGTTTGGGAGGTTTGGAGGGATTTAGAGTGGTTTACAGGTAATTAGAGGGGTTCGGACGGGTTTAGAGGGGACTAGGGGTGTTGCGAGGGGGGCTGGATGGGTATAGAGGGGTTCAGATGGATTTAGTGGGGATTAGAGGGATATAGTGGTATTTAGAGGTGCTCAGAGGTGTTCAGAGGGGTTTAGAGAGGTTTAGTGGCGTTTAGATGGGTTTAGTGGGGTTTAGATGGGTTCAGAGGTGTTCAGAGGGGTTCGGATGGGTTCGGAGGGGTTTGGAGGGTTTTATAGGAGTTTAGATGGGTTTAGAGGAGATTAGAGGATAGCTGGTGGTGTAGCTATACTGTGGAACATCAAATATGACTCACTGGTGAAGGTGGTGCGTCTAAATGTTGACTGGGCCATAGGGCTAGAGTGTAATTATAATGAAAATAAATTTACTGTCTTAAATGTTTATACACCGTATGAATCATATGAGCATGAGGACGAATTTCTGAACAGGTTAGCTTTTATTCAGTCCTTCATAGAGGACAACAGCTCATCTTGTGTCTACGCCATGGGTGATTTTAATGCTGACATGTCAGATAGCAAATCTTTATTTGCAGCACACCTGCAGCAGTTTTGTAAAGAGTCCAAATTAATTCTATCGAGTGAAGCTCTGTTGCCTGACACAAATTTTACTTATTTTAGTGAAGCGTGGCACACAACATCTTGGTTAGACCATATTGTGACCACAGCTGATGCTCATGCCTCACTGGAAAATGTGGAGATATGTTATGAACTTGCCACCTCTGATCACATACCTATTGCTGCACGGTTAAATGTTGAGAATGTCCCCCTGCTGTCCAGTAATAATAATTCTGCTTCCTTAAGTAAACTGGACTGGTCAAAACTGAGCAGAGAGGTTATGGCTGGCTACTCACTGCGAACGGACAGTTTTTAAAATAATATTGCATTGCCTCAAGAGGCCCTAATGTGCTCAGATATGAATTGTAAGGACGTGCAACATGCTGAAAAACTCTGTGCCACGTATGATGTTATTGTGAAATGTCTCAATGCTTCCAGTGAACCCATTTGTAAAAGTAAATGTAAGGTACCCAACATCAGACCTGGGTGGAATGAGTTTGTGGCTGAGCAGTACGCTGAGGCAAGAGAGGCCTTTAGACTCTGGTCAGAGGCAGGTAGGCCTAGACAGGGGGTATTGCTAGATATGAAAAAACGCACAAATGCTAGAGTTAAGTATGCACTTCGTTTTATTAAGAAAAATGAAAACACAATGAGAGCAGACTCGCTTGCCAGAAAGCTACAGAACAACAACCTTACTAACTTCTGGAAAGAGGTCAAAGTAATGAATAACAATAAAACACCCCTACCGTCTGACATTGAAGGTGTTAGTAGCCCAGAAAAAATAGCTGAGATTTGGCGTGAGCACTACCGTAACCTTTTTAATTGTGTTAAAAGTAACCCAGTTAGAATAAATCATGAACATATTGATCTCTCTGCAGATATGATAGTTAAGGCAGCAGATGTCTATGATGCCATTAACATGTTGGATAACAACAAAGCCTGCGGTATGGACTGCATTACTGCAGAACATCTAAAATATGCCAGCTATAAGCTCTGCCCTTTGCTTTCCATGTGCTTTAATGGTTGTCTGGTTCATGGTGTCCTGCCAAATGCTATTATGTCTGTAATGTTAGTGCCTGTGCTTAAAGACAAGGCTGGTAAGCTCAACAGTATTGACAATTATCGACCTATTGCATTAGCCAGTATCTTATCTAAAGTACTGGAGAGAATACTGTTAACAAAGCTAGAAATGTATGTCCTTACTACTGACAATCAGTTTGGGTTCAAAAGAAAACATGGAACTGACCTGTGTATCTAGCTCTTAAAGAGATTGTGTTCAGGTACACACGCCTGAATTCATCTGTATTCCTATGTTTTATTGATGCGTCCAAGGCATTTGATAGAATTAATCATAAACAATTGTTTGTAAAATTGCTAGATAGAGGTGCCCCTAAATTTTTAGTGAGAATTTTAGTGTTTTGGTGTGCCCATCAAACGTTTCAGGTTAAATGGGACAATGTTGTATCTGCTCCATTCTGTGTTAGTAACGGAATGCGGCAAGGAGGAATTGTGTCTCCTATTTTATTTAATGATTATATGGATGAATTATCAAATCAGTTAAATAGGTTAAAAACTGGCTGCCTTGTGGGCAACACTATTGTTAATCATCTTATGTATGCAGACGACCTGGTCCTGCTCTGTCCATTTGGTTCTGGGCTGCAGCAGATGTTGAAGGTGTGCTCTCAGTATGGCCTTGATTATGACATAAAGCATAACGCTAAGAAAAGCCGCATAATGATAGTTAGAAGCGCTGAGGACAGGAAATCAACTTTTCCGACCTTTTATTTGTCAGACAGTCCTCTTGCTGTGTGTGAGGAAATTAAATACCTAGGTCATGTCATATCCGATGACTGGACGGATGTCAAAGACCTCTACCGACAGCGATGTAAATTTTATTTTCAACCTAACATGCTTATAAGGAAGTTTTCTATGTGCTCTGACTCTGTGAAGTGTTCCCTGTTCAGAACCTAGATCACACCGTTATATACTGCTCAATTGTGGTCTAAATATAAGAAAAAGAGTATGCAGAGGCTCAAGGTAGCATACAATGATGCAATGAGGTTGCTGCTTCGTGTCCCTAGGTGGCATAGTGCCAGTCAATTGTTTGTGTCCATTAGAGTGCCAACCTATACAATACAATACAATTCAATTTATTGTCATTTGGACCCCGTGAGGTCCAAACGAAATGCCGTTTCTGCAGCCATACATTACAACAAATAGACCCAAGACACAACATATTTTACATAAACATCCATCACATTGCTGTGATGGAAGGCCAAAAAAACTTCTCTCTCCACTGCACTCTCCCCCCCCCATGTCAGAGTCAAAGTCAAAGCCCCCGGCGGGCGATGGCGAATTGTCCCGTGGCCATTAAACCACGCCGGGTAATGCAAGTTCGCGCACCGGGTCTTGGTGTTAGAGCCCCCGGCGCGCGCTCGCAGCCCGCCGCCATTCCAAGCCGCGCGGGGCGGTGCTGTAAAGCCCCGCTCCAGGAGCTCTTCAACCCCGCAACTCGGGCGGGAGAAGTCGCCGTTGCGGAAGCCCCGAAAAGCGGTCTCCCTCCAGGGACCCGCGGGCTCCCGGTGTCACTGTCCGCCAAACCCGCAGTTGCAGCCACCGAATCTCCGGGGGTCGGGCCGCAGCAGCGTCCACCACAGCTCCACCCGCTCTGGACTCGGCCAGCTCCGCGACGGTGAGGTGAGTGTCGGCACTGGAGCCCCCGGTTTTCCTGTTGGAGGCCGCTCCTCGTTGCAGCCCCAACGACAACGGAGACCCGACAAAGAAAAGGTCGGGTCTCCCGTGCAGGGAGAGATTTAAAAGTTTCCCCCTCCCCCCCACACCACCCCCACCCCCCCACACACATACCCCAACAAAAATAACAAAAACTACATTAAAACATAGACATAAAATAATAAAAACGCAGACGGACTGCAGAGGCCGCTGCTGGCGAGAGCCGCGCCGCCTACCTGTGAGGCACTCTTAAGACAGCTGATGTTTAGTTTTATGTGTCGCCTGGCAAGTCAGAGAACCACATAATTGAAGCCCTAGTCAGCCCTCTGAAAAGCTGCTATAGATTCACTTCTAGGCTGAGACGGCATTGGTGCAATAGCTTGTATATCTTATAGGCTAATATGCAATTTTTAATGTATTTTTGTATCTCCTTACACTGTATGATGTGTTATATGGACCTGTGTCTGAAATAAAGCTTTATTATTATTATTATTATTATTATTATTATTATTATTATTATTATTATTATTATTATTATTATTATTATTATTATTATTATTATTATTATTATTATTAGAGGGGTTTAGAGGGGTTGAGAGTGATTCAGAGGGGTTTTGAGTTTAGAAGAGGTTAGAGGGCTTTAAAGGGGTTCTGAAGGGTTCGGAGAGGTTTAGAGGGGTTTAGAGGGGTTCGGATGGGTTTGCATGGTGTTAAATGGGGTTTAGACGTGTTCATAGGGGTTCAGAGGGGTTTAGAAGGGCTTCGAGGAGTTTAGTGGTGTTTCGAGAAGTTTGGAGGCGTTTCGATGGTTTAGAGGGGTTTAGAATGGATTTGAGGTTGTAATCGTCTTTCAGAGGGATTTACTGGGGTCTAGAGGGGTTTTGAGGAGTGTCGATGTGTTTAGAGGTGCCTCGAGGTGTTTCGCGGGGTTTGGAGAGGTTTAGAGGGGTTCAGAGGGGACCAGAGGGGTTTAGAGAGGTTTTGAGGATTTTAGAGGTGTTCAGAGGCGTTTGAATGGGTGTAGAGAGGTTTAGAGGGGTTCCGACGGTTTCAGAGGGGTTTAGAAAGGTTTAGAGGGGTTCAGATGTGTTCAGCTGGGATTGGAGGGGTTTAGAGGTATTTACAGGGGCTTAGAGGGATTTAGACGTTTTCCGAGGAGGTCAGAGGTATTTAGAGTGATTTCGATGGGTTTAGAGGGTCTTAGCAGGGTTTAGAGGGGATTAGATGGGTTTAGACGATTTCCTGGGGGGTTTAGAGACGTTTAGAGGGTTTAAAGGGGATCAGATGTGTTCAGAGTGGTTTAGAGGGTTTTAGAAGGGGTTAGAGGTGTTCAGAGAGGTTCCGAGGGTTTTGAAGGGGATTAGAGGAATGTATATAGAGGCGTTCAGAGGTGTTCCGAGGGGTTTAGAGGTGTTTAGATGGGTTTAGTGGGGTTTGGATTGGTTCGGAGGTGTTTAGGGAGGGTTAGAGGGGTTCGCAGGGGTTTGGAGGGGTTTACATGTGTTCAGAGTGGTTCAGAGGGGTTTTGAGTTCAGAGGGGGTTAGATGGCTTTAAAGGGGTTCAGAGAGGTTTAGAGGGGTTCAGCGGTGTTTGGAGAGGTTAAAGGGTGTTTAGATTTGTTCAGATGGGTTCAGAGGTGTTCAGAGGGCTTTAGAAGGGTTTCGAGGGGTTTAGTGGTGTTTCGAGGAGTTTAGAGTGGTTTTGAAGGGTTTCGTGTGGTTCGGAGGGTTTGGAAGGATTTAGAGTGGTTTAGAGGACTAGAGGTGTTCAGAGAGGGTTTAGAGGGGCTCAGAGGGTTTTGGTGGGGATTAGTGGGTTATATTGGTATTTATAGGCGTTGTGTTCAGAGGGGTTTAGAGGTGTGTAGAGGGGTTTAGTGGGGTTTCGATGGGTTCAGACGTGCTCAGAGTGGTTTAGACGGGTTCAGACGTGCTCAGAGTGGTTTAGAGGGGTTCGGATAGGTTTGGACGTGTTTCGAGGGGTTTGGAGAGGTTTAGTGGTACAGAGGGGTTTTGAGTTTAGAGGGGGTTAGCAGGCTTTAAAGCGGTTCAGAATGATTCGGAGGTGTTTAGAGGGGTTCAGAGGGGTGTGTTTAGAGAGTTTTAGAGGGGTTTAGAGGGGGGTGTTTAGAGAGTTTTAGAGGGGTTTAGAGGGGGTCAACGGTTGTCAGAGGGGTTTATAAGGGTTTTTAGGGGTTTGGATGGGTTCAGAGATGTTCAGGGAGGTTCAGAGGGGTTCGCAGGGGTTTGGGGGGATTACATGAGTTTAGGGGGGTTTAGAGGGGTTCAGAGGGGTTAAGAGGGGTTCAGAGGGGTTCAGAGGGGTTCGGAGGGGTTCGGAGGGGTTAAAGGGTGTTTCGAGGGGTTTAGAGGGGTTTCGAAGTGTTTTGTGGAGTTCGGTTTGGAGGGATTTAGAGTGGTTTAGAGGACTAGAGGAGTTCAGAGGGGGTTTAGAGGGGTTCAGGGGGTTTTGGTGGGGGTTAGAGGGGTATAGTGGTATTTAAAGGCGTTCAGAGGTGTTCAGATGGGTTTAGAGGTGTGTAGAGGGGTTTAGTGGGGTTTAGATGGGTTCAGACATATTCAGAGAGGTTTTGAGGGGTTCGGGTGGGTTTGGACGTTTTTGGAGGTTTAGAGTGGTTCAGAGCCGTTTTGAATTTAGAGGGTATTAAAGGGCTTTAAAGGGGTTCATAAAGTTTCGGAGGTGTTTAGAGGAGGTCAGAGGGGGTTGAATTGGGTTAAAGGGGTTAGACGTGTCCCTAGGGGTTCAGATGGGGTTAGAGAGGTTCAGAGGGGTTTAGAGAGGTTCATAGGGGTTTGGAGGGGTTTGGAGGGCTTTAGATGGTTCAGAGGGGTTTAGAGCAGTTTAGAGGGTTTTAGAGGGCTTTAGAGGTGTTTAGAGCAGTATAGAGGCGTTTAGAGGGGTTCAGAATGGTTTTGGAGAGGTTTAGAGAGGATTGGAGGTGTTTAGAGGGGTTTAGAGGTGTTTGGAGGGGTTAGAGGGGGTTAGAGTGGTGTAGAGTGGTTTAGAATGGTTAAGAGGGATTTAGAGTGGTTTTAGGGGTTTCGAGGGGTTTAGAGGGTTTTCTAGGGGTTCGGAGGTGTTTGGAGGGGTTAAACTGTGCTCAGAGGGGTTCAGAGGGGTTTAGAAAGTTTCCGAGGGGTTTCGAAGGGTTTCGAGGAGTTTAGAAGGTTTGGAGGGATTTAGAGTGGTTTACAGGTAATTAGAGGGGTTCAGATGGGTTTAGAGGGGACTAGATGTGTTGAGAGGGAGTCTAAATGGGTTTAGAGGTGTTCAGAGGGTTTTAGTGGGGATTAGAGGGGTATAATGGTATTTAGAGGCGTTCAGAGATGTTCAGCGGGTTTTAGAGAGGTTTGGAGGCGTTTAGAGGGGTTTAGCGGGGTTTAGTGAGGTTTAGTGGGGTTTAGTGAGGTTTAGATGGGTTCAGAGATGTTCAGATAGGTTTAGAGGGGTTCGGATGGGTTCGAAGGGGGTTGGATGGGTTTAGAGGGGTTTAGAGGAGATTAGAGGGGCTTAGAGGGGTTCACAGGGAACCAGATGGGTTTTGAGAGGTTTTGAGGATTTTAGAGGTGTTCGGAGGCGTTTGGATGGGTTTAGAGAGGTTTAGAGGGGTTCCGACGGTTTCGGAGGTGTTTAAAGGGGTTAAGAGGGTTTTAGAGGGGTTTAGAAAGGTTTCGAGGCGTTTAGATGTGTTCAGGTGGGATTGAAGGGGTTTAGAGTTATTTACAGGGGCATAGAGGGATTTAGACGTTTTCCGAGGAGGTCAGAGGTATTTAGAGTGGTTTCGATGGCTTTAGAGGGGCCTAGCAGGGTTTAGAGGGGTTTAGATGGGTTTAGAGGGTTTCCTAGGTGGGTTTAGATTGGGTTAGAGACGTTTAGAGTGGGTTAGAGTGGTTCAGATGTGTTCAGAGGGGTTTAGAGGGGTTTAGAGGGTTTTAGAAGGGGTTAGAGGTGTTCAGAGAGGTTCTGAGGGTTTCGGAGGGGATTAGAGTAATATACTGGTAAATAGAGGCGTTCAGAGGTGTTCAGAGCGGTTTAGAGATGTTTAGATGGGTTTAGTGAGGTTTGAATGCGTTCAGATGTGTTCAGGGAGGTTTAGAGGGTTTCGCAGGGGTTTGGAGGGGTTTCCATGAGTTTAGAGGGGTTTCGAGGTGTTCAGAGTGGTTCAGAGGGGATTTGAGTTTAGAGGGGGTTAGAGGGCTTTAAAGGGGTTCAGAGGTGTTTAGAGTGGTTCAGAGGTGTTTAGAGTGGTTCAGAGGTGTTTGGAGAGGTTAAATGGTGTTTAGATTTGTTCTGGTGGGTTCAGAGGTGTTCAGAGGGCTTTAGAAGGGTTTCGAGGGGATTAGTGGTGTTTCCAGGGGTTTAGAGGGGTTTCGAACGGTTTCGTGGGGTTTGGAGGGATTTAGAGTGGTTTGGAGGACTAGAGGTGTTCAGAGGGTGTTTAGAGGGGTTCAGACGGTTGGGATTGGAGGGGTATATTCGTATTTATAGGCGTACAGATGCGTTCAGAGGGGTTTAGAGGTGTGTGGAGGGGTTTAGTGGGGTTTAGATGGGTTCAGACGTGTTCAGAGAGGTTTAGAGGGGTTCGGATGGGTTTGGACGTGTTTGGAGGGGTTTGGAGGGGTTTAGAGTGGTTCAGAGGGGTTTTCCGTTTAGAGGGGGTTAGAGGGCTTTAAAGGGGTTCAGAAGGGTTCGGAGGTGTTTAGAGGGGTTCAGAGGGGATTGAAGGGGGTAAATGGGTTAGACGTGTTCCTAGGGGGTCAGAGGGGTTTAGAGGGGTTTAGAAGGGTTTCGTGGTGTTTCAATCAGTTTAGAGGTAATTAGAGGTTAGAAGTGATTAGAGGTGTTTTGAGGGGTTCAGATTGGGTTGGAGGGGTTTAGAACGGTTTCGATGAATTTGGAGGGATTTAGCGGCGTTCAGAGGTGCTTAGAGGTGTTTAGAGGCGTTTAGCGGGTTTTAGAGGAATTCAGAGGGGTTCAGAGGAGTTCAGTCGTTTAGAGTCGTTTAGAGGAGTTTAGTGGTTTAGCTGGGATTAGATTAGTTTAGATGGGTTTATATGGGTTTATATGTGGTTTAGAGCAGGTTAGAGGTGTTCAGAGATGTTCAGAAGGGTTTAGAGGCGTGTAGAGCGGTTTAGAGATGTTCAACGGTGTTCAGAGGGGGTTGGGATGTAATGTTAAAATTGTACAAGGCATTGGTGAGGCCAATTCTGGAGTATGGTGTACAATTTTGGTCGCCTAATTATAGGAAGGATGTCAACAAAATAGAGAGAGTACAGAGGCGATTTACTAGAATGTTGCCTGGGTTTCAGCAACTAAGTTACAGAGAAAGGTTGAACAAGTTAGGGCTTTATTCTTTGGAGCGCAGAAGGTTAAGGGGGGACTTGATAGAGGTTTTTAAAATGATGAGAGGGATAGACAGAGTTGACGTGGAAAAGCTTTTCCCACTGAGAGTAGGGAAGATTCAAACAAGGGGACATGACTTGAGAATTAAGGGACTGAAGTTTAGGGGTAACATGAGGGGGAACTTCTTTACGCAGAGAGTGGTAGCTGTGTGGAATGAGCTTCCAGTGAAGGTGGTGGAGGCAGGTTCGTTTTTATCATTTAAAAATAAATTGGATAGTTATATGGATGGGAAATGAATGGAGGGTTATGGTCTGAGCGCAGGTATATGGGACTAGGGGAGACTATGTGTTCGGCACGGACTAGAGGGGTCGAGATGGCCTGTTTCCGTGCTGTAATTGTTATATGGTTATTATATGGTTATATAAGGGTTTAGAGGGGTTTGAGAGGTTTAGAGGGGTTTAAAGGGGGTCGGAGGGGTTTCGAGGGGTTTCGAGGTGTTTAAAGGGTTTTAGAGGGGTTCAGTGGTTCAGGGGTTTAGTGGGGTTTAGAGGGGTTTAGAGGGGTTTAGAGAGGTTTAGAGTGGTTTGGAGGGATTTAGATGTGTTTACAGGCGTTTGGAGTGGTTCAGAGGGGGTGTTTAGAGGGTTTTAGAGGGGTTTAGAGGGGGTCAGCGGTGCTCAGAGGGGTTTATAAAGGTTCGCAGGGGTTTGGAGGGGCTTACATGTGTTTAGAGGGGTTTAGATGTGTTCAGAGTGATTCAGATGGGTTTTGAGTTTTAGGGGTTAAAGGGGTTCAGTGGGGTTTGGAGGGGTTAAAAGGTGTTTAGATGTGTTCAGTTGGGTGTTTACAGGGCTTTAGAAGGGTTTCGAGGGGTTTTGTTCTGTTTCCAGGGGTTTAGAGAGGTTTCGAAGGGTTTCGTGGGCTTCAGAGGGTTTGGAGGAATTTAGAGTGGTTTAGAGGATTTTTATGGGGATTAGAGGGGTATAGTGGTATTTAGAGACGTTCAGATGTGTTCAGATGGGTTTAGAAGTGTGTGGAGGGGTTTAGTGGGTTTAGATGGGTTCAGACGTGTTCAGAGAGGTTTAGACGGGTTCGGATGGGGTTGGACGTTTTTGGAGGGGGTTGGAGGGGTTTAGAGTGATTCAGAGGGGGTTTGAGTTTAGAGGGGGTTAAAGGGCTTTAAAGGGATTCAGAAGGGTTCGGAGGTGTTTAGAGGAGCAGAAGGAGTTGAAGCGGTTAGACGTGTTCCTAGGGGTTCAGATGGGGTTTGGCGTGGTTAAGAGGGGTGTAGTGGTGTTTCGAGGGGTTTAGCGGTGCTTCGAGGAGTTTCGAGCGGTTTCGATGGGTTTGGAGGGTTTAGAGGGGTTCAGAGGCATTTGGAGGGGATTAGAGGGGATGAGAGGGATTCCGATTGGGTTGGAGGGGTTTAGAACGGTTTAGATGAGTTTGGAGGAATTTAAAGGTGTTCAGAGGGGTTTATATGGGTTTAGAGGGGTTTAGAGTGGTTTAGAGCGGTTTAGAGAGGTTGGAGAGGTTTAGAGGGTTTCCAAGGCATTTGAAAGGTTCAGAGGGGTTTAGAGGGGTTTAGATGGGTTTAGAGGGGTTTAGAGCGGTTTAGTGGTGGTCTGACGGGGTTAGAGGGGTTTAAAGGGGGTTAGAGGTGTTTAGATAGGTCCAGAGCCGTTCAGATTAGTTTAAATAGGTTCAGAGGTGTTCAGAGGGGCTCGGAGCGGTTTAGAGGGGTTTGGATGGGTTTAGAGGGGTTCAGAGTGGTTTATGGAGGTTTAGAGTTGTTTGGATGGGTTTAGAGGGTTTAGAGGTACCATATCCTGGCGGGGAAATTTGCAAAGGCTACTGGGGAGACTTTAAACTAGGATGGTTGGGGCGAGGGACTCAAATAGAGAAAGCTACTAGACAGAATGGGAGGCAGGGAGCAGGAAAGGGAAGCACTCGGACACAAGAGGAGAAAGAAGAAAAAGGAAATAAACAGAGAATAAGAGGCGGGGGGTTTCTTAAATGTGCATATTTTAATGCTAAGAGCATTGTAAGAAAGGTGGATGAGTTTAGAGTCTGGATAGACACCTGGAAGTATAATGTTGTGGCGATCAGTGAAACATGGTTGCAGGAGGGCTGTGATTGGAAACTAAATATTCCAGGATTTCGTTGCTTCAGGTGTGATATAATTGGAGGGGCAAGAGGTGGAGGTGTTGCATTGCTTGTCAGGGAAGATATTACAGCAGTGCTTTGGCACGATAGATTGGAGGGCTCATCTAGGGAGGCTATTTGGGTGGAACTGAGAAGTGGGAAAGGTGTAGCAACACTTATAGGGGTGTATTATAGACCGCCAAATGGGGATCGAGAATTGGAAGAGCAAATATGTAAGGAGATAGCGATTGTGTGAGATTTCAACTTTCCACATAGACTGGGAAACACATTCTGTAAAAGGGATGGATGGTTTGGAGTTTGTAAAATGTGTGCAGGATAGTTTTTTGCAGCAATACATAGAGGTACCTACTAGAGGAGGGGCAGTGCTGGCCCCCCTGTTAGGAAATGAGACGGGACAGGTGGCGGAGGTATGCGTTGGGGAGCACTTCGGGTCCAGTGATCACAATACCATTAGTTTCAATATAATTATGGAGAGGGTCAGAACTGGACCTAGGGTTGAGATTTTTGATTGGAGAAAGGCTAACTTTGATGAGATGCGAAATGATTTAAAAAGAGTGAACTGGGACATTTTGTTTTGTGGGAAGGATGTAGAAGAGAAATGCAGGACATTTAAAGGGAAATTTTAAGAGTACAGAATCTTTATGTTCCTGTTCGGTTGAAAGGAAACAGTAAAAATTGGAAAGAGCCCTGGTTTTCAAGGGAAATTGGACATCTTGTTCGGAAAAAGAGGGAGATCTACAATAATTATAGGCAGCATGAATTAAATGAGTTGCTTGCGGAGTATAAGGAATGTAAAAAGAATCTTAAGAAAGAAATTAGAAAAGCTAAAAGAAGATATGAGGTTGCTTTGGCAAGTAAAGTGAAAGTCAATCCAAAGGGTTTCTACAGCTGTATTAATAGCAAAAGGATAACGAGGGATAAAATTGGTCCATTGGAGAGACAGAGTGGACAGCTATCTGCAGAGCCAAAAGAGATGGGGGAGATATTGAACAATTTATTTTCTTCGGTATTCACTAAGGAGAAGGATATTGAATTATGTGAGGTAAGGGAAACTAGTAGAGTAGCTATGGATACTATGAGTTTCAAAGTAAAAGAAGTACTGACACTTTAAAAAAATATAAAAGTGGATAAGTCTCCAGGTCCTGACAGCATATTCCCTAGGACATTGAGGGAAGTTAGTGTAGAAGTAGCCGGGGCTATGACAGAAATATTTCAAATGTCATTAGAAACGGGAATAGTCCCCGAGGATTGGCGTACTGCGCATGTTGTTCCATTGTTTAAAAAGGGTTCTAAGAGTAAACCTTGCAATTATAGACCTTCTAGTTTGACTTAAGTGGTGGGCAAATTAATGGAAAGGATACTTAGAGATAATATAAATAAGCACATGGATAAACAGGGTCTGATTAGGAACAGCCAACATGGATTTGTGCCTGGAAGATTTGACTAATCTTCCTGAATTTTTTGAAGAGGTTACTAGGGAAATTGACGAGTGTAAAGCAGTGGATGTTGTCTATATAGACTTTAGTAAGGCATTTGACAAGGTTCCTCATGGAAGGTTGGTTAAGAATATTGGGCGACCAAAATTGTACACCATAGACCAAATCTGGAGTATGGTGTACAATTTTGGTCGCCCAATTATAGGAAGGATGTCAACAAAATAGAGAGAGTACAGAGGAGATTTACTAGAATGTTGCCTGGGTTTCAACAACTAAGTTACAGAGATAGGTTGAATAAGTTAGGTCTTTATTCTCTGGAGCGCAGAAGGTTAAGGGGGGACTTGATAGAGGTCTTTAAAATGATGAGAGGGATAGACAGAGTTGATGTGATCAAGCTTTTCCCTTTGAGAATAGGGAAGATTCAAACAAGAGGACATGACTTCAGAATTAAGGGACAGAAGTTTAGGGGTAACATGAGGGGGAACTTCTTTACTCAGAGAGTGGTAGCGGTGTGGAATGAGCTTCCAGTGGAAGTGGTGGCGGCAGGTTCGTTGGTATCATTTAAGAATAAATTGGATAGGCATATGGATGAGAAGGGAATGGAGGGTTATGGTATGAGTGCAGGCAGGTGGGACTAAGGGAAAAAAATTGTTCGGCGCGGACTTGTAGGGCCGAGATGGCCTGTTTCCGTGCTGTAATTGTTATATGGTTATAAGAAGGTTCAACTGTTGGGTATAAATGCAGGAGTAGCACAATGGATTCAACAGTGGCTGGATGGGAGACGCCAGAGGGTAATGGTGGATGGCTGTTTGTCGGGTTGGAGGCAGGTGACTAGTGGGATGCCTCAGGGATCTGTGTTGGGTCCTTTGTTGTTTGTCATGTACATCAATGATCTGGACGAAGGTGTGGTAAATTGGATTAGTAAGTATGCAGATGATACCAAGATAGTGGATAATGAAGAGGATTTCCAAAGTCTACAGCGTGATTTAGGCCATTTGGAAGAATGGGCTGAAAGATGGCATTAGAAACGGAAAAGTGCCGGAGGATTGGCGTACTGCGCATGTTGTTCCATTGTTTAAAAGGGGGGTCTAAGAGTAAACCTAGCAATTATAGACCTGTTAGTTTGACGTCAGTGGTGGGCAAATTAATGGAAAGAATACTTAGAGATAATATATATAAGCATCTGGATAAACAGGGCCTGATTACGAACAGTCAACATGGATTTGTGCCTGGAAGGTCATGTTTAACTAATTTTCTTGAATTTTTTGAAGATGTTACTCGGGAAATTGATGAGGGTAAAGCAGTGGATGTTGTGTATATGGACTTCAGTAAGGCCTTTGACAAGGTTCCTCATGGAAGGTTGGTTAAGAAGGTTCAATGGTTGGGTATTAATGGTGGAGTAGCAAGATGGATTCAACAGTGGCTGAATGGGAGATGCCAGAGAGTAATGGTGGATGGTTGTTTGTCAGGTTGGAGGCCAGTGACGAGTGGGGTGCCACAGGGATCTGTGTTGGGTCCACTGTTGTTTGTCATGTACATCAATGATCTGGACGATGGTGTGGTAAATTGGATTAGTAAGTATGCAGATGATACTAAGATAGGTGGGGTTGCGGGTAATGAAGTATAGTTTCAAAGTCTATAGAGAGATTTATGCCAGTTGGAAGAGTGGGCTGAAAGATGGCAGATGGAGTTTAATGCTGATAAGTGTGAGGTGCTACATCTTGGCAGGACAAATCAAAATAGGACGTACATGGTAAATGGTAGGGAATTGAAGAATGTAGGTGAACAGAGGGATCTGGGAATAACTGTGCACAGTTCCCTGAAAGTGGAATCTCATGTAGATAGGGTGGTAAAGAAAGCTTTTGGTGTGCTGGCCTTTATAAATCAGAGCATTGAGTATAGAAGTTTGGATGTAATGTTAAAATTGTACAAGGCATTGGTGAGGCCAATTCTGGAGTATGGTGTACAATTTTGGTCGCCTAATTATAGGAAGGATGTCAACAAAATAGAGAGAGTACAGAGGAGATTTACTAGAATGTTGCCTGGGTTTCAGCAACTAAGTTACAGAGAAAGGTTGAACAAGTTAGGGCTTTATTCTTTGGAGCGCAGAAGGTTAAGGGGGGACATGATAGAGGTTTTTAAAATGATGAGAGGGATAGACAGAGTTGACGTGGAAAAGCTTTTCCCACTGAGAGTAGGGAAGATTCAAACAGGGGACATGACTTGAGAATTAAGGGACTGAAGTTTAGGGGTAACATGAGGGGGAACTTCTTTACTCAGAGAGTGGTAGCTGTGTGGAATGAGCTTCCCGTGAAGGTGGTGGAGGCAGGTTCGTTTTTATCATTTAAAAATAAATTGGATAGTTATATGGATGGGAAAGGAATGGAGGGTTATGGTCTGAGCGCAGGTATATGGGACTAGGGGAGATTATGTGTTCGGCACGGACTAGAAGGGTCGAGATGGCCTGTTTCCGTGCTGTAATTGTTATATGGTTATATGGTTATGGCAGATGGAGTTTAATGCTGATAAATGTGAGGTGCTACACCTTGGCAGGACAAATCAAAATAGGACGTACATAGTAAATGGTAGGGAATTGAAGAATGCAGTTGAACAGAGGGATCTGGGAATAACCGTGCATAGTTCCTTGAAGGTGGAATCTCATATAGATAGGGTGGTAAAGAAAGCTTTTGGTATGCTAGCCTTTATCAATCAGAGCATTGAGTATAAAAGCTGGGATGCAATGTTAAAATTGTACAAGGCATTGGTGAGACCAAATCTGGAGTCTGGTGTACAATTTTGGTCGCCCAATTATAGGAGGGATGTCAACAAAATAGAGAGAGTACAGAGGAGATTTACTAGAATGTTGCCTGGGTTTCAACAACTAAGTTACAGAGAAAGGTTGAATAAGTTAGGTCTTTATTCTCCGGAGCGCAGAAGGTTAAGGGAGGACTTGATAGAGGTCTTTAAAATGATGAGAGGGATAGACAGAGTTGATGTGGACAAGCTTTTCCCTTTGAGAATAGGGAAGATTCAAACAAGAGGACATGACTTCAGAATTAAGGGACAGAAGTTTAGGGGTAACATGAGGGGGAACTTCTTTACTCATAGAGTGGTAGCGGTGTGGAATGAGCTTCCAGTGGAAGTGGTGGAGGCAGATTCGATGGTATCATTTAAAAATAAATTGGATAGGCATATGGATGAGAAGGGAATGGAGGGTAATGGTATGAGTGCAGGCAGGTGGGACTAAGGGAAAATAATTGTTCGGCGCGGACTTGTAGGGCCGAGATGGCCTGTTTCCGTGCTGTAATTGTTATATGGTTATATGGTTATAGAGGGAGTAGGGAAGACATTCTTGCCATAGAGGGAGTAGGAAAGGGGTTTCAGAGGGGTTCAGAGGGGTTTATAATGGTTCAGAGGGGTTTAAAGAGGTTTGGATGGGTTTAAAAGGGCTTAGATGGGTTTCATGTGGGGTTAGAGGGGTTTAAGTAGGTTTAGAGGGGTTTAAATGGTTTAGAGGGTTTTAGAGCGGTCCACATGGGTTTAGAGGGGTATAGAGCGGTTCAGATGGGTTTAGAGGGGTTTAAAGCGGTTTAGATTGGTCTAGAGGGGTTCAGGTGCGTTCACAGGGGGTTTAAATGGGGTTTAGTGGGGTTTAGAGGGGTCCAGAGGCGTTTGCAGGGGTGCCGAGGTGTTCAGAGAGGTTTATAGAGGTTTAGTTATTTGGAGGGGTTTAGAGGGGTACATAGGCGTTTAGAAGGGTTCAGAGGGGGTTAGATGGGTTTGGAGGGGTTTAGAGGTGTTTAGACAGGTTTAGAGGGATTGAGGGGATTCAGAGGTGTTTAGAGGGATTGCGAGGGGCTCAGAGTTGTTTAGAGGGATTTAGAGGATTTTAGAGGGATTTATAGGGGATTAGAGGGGTCCAGATGGATTTACTGCGTTTTAGAGGTGTTAAATGGTGTTTAGAGGGGTTTCGAATGGTTTTGAGGGGGTTCGATGGGTTTCTAGGGGTGTAGAGCAGCTTACAGGGGTTTCGAGGGATTTGGAAGGGTTTGCTGGGGTTTAGAGCGGTTTCGATGGGTTTCGAGGTGTTTAGATGGGTTTCGAAGGATTTCGAGTGGTTTTGAGGGGTACAGACGGGCTCAGAGGCTTTTGGAGCGGGTTGGGTGGATTTAAATGGAGGCGAATGGGTTTAGAGGGGTTCAAAAAGGTTCAGAGGGGTTTTGAGGGATTTAGAGGATTTTGAGGGGTTTAGAGGGGTTCAGAGAGTTTCAGAGGGGTTCAGAGGGGTTGATAGCGGTTTAGAGATGTTTAGGGAGGTTTGGAGTGGTTTAGTGGGGTTAAGATGTGTTTAGATTGGTTTAGAGTGGTTTAGAGAGGTTTATGGTGGTTTATAGGGGGGGTTAAATGGGTTTAGAGTGGTTTACAGGGATCCAGATGCGTTTAGGGCGGTTTAGAGCGGTTTAGATGGGTTTAGATGAGTTTAGAGGGGTTCAGAGAAGATCTGGCGGTTTAGAGCAGTCTAGAGGGTTTCAGAGCAGTTCAGAGGGAATTAGAGGGGGTTAGAAGGGCTTTACAGAGGTTCAGAAGGGCTCAGAGTGGTTCAGAGAGCTTTAGAGGGGTTTAGAGGGGTTCCGATGTGTTCAGAGGTGGTTAGAGGGGTTTAGAGGAGTTCAGAGGGGCTCAGATGGGTTGAGAGGGGTTTTGAGGGGTTTAGTGGTCTGGAGTGATTTAGAGGAGTTTACATGTGTTCAGTGGGGTTTAGAGTGGATTAGAGGGGTTTAGAGGCGTCGAGTGAGGTTCAGAGGGGTTTATCTTATAAGTTATAACTATAAGTAAGTAAGTAAGTAAGCGAGTTTAATGGCCAAGTATTCACATATAAGGAATTTGCAAGTAACGACATGATATACAGTGACAGTTACGAATGACTCAGAAAACACTAAACATTAATAATAATAAAACATTAATGATAAAACACCATTGATCAAGCATGTGAATCAACAAAATTCCAGATCAAAGGGAGGCTACAGATTTTTGGCTGTTGAGTAGAAACATAGAAACATAGAAACATAGAAAGTAGGTGCGAGAGTAGACCACCAGGTCCGTCGAGCCCGCACCGCCACTCGCTCATGGCTGAACACTAAACAGACACACTTACCCACAAACAGTAGACACAAGACACAGAACACAAGACACTACCCTCCCCTTTATACCACTATCACCCCTCTCCACCCCAAGAACCGCGTGATCTCCTGGGGGAGGCAAAAAAACGGATAAAAACCCAGGTCCAATTCGGGAAAAAAATCCGGGAAATTCCTCTCCGACCCCAATCCAGGCGATCGACACTTGTCCAGGAGATCACTCAGGTTTTACTATACTAACCATACCTAGGTCCATATCCCTGCCCTCTCCCCGTAGCCCCTTATCCCCTTGGCAGCTAAAAAACCATCTATTTTAGACTTAAATATATTTAACGTTTCTGCTTCCACTGCTCCCTGGGGCAGTGAATTCCATAAATTAACCACCCTCTGGGTGAAGAAGTTCTTCCTCATCTCAGTTTTAAAAGAGCCCCCCCTTATTCTGCAACTATGTCCCCTAGTTCTAGTTTCCCCGATCATTGGGAACATCCTCGGTGCATCCACCCGATCAAGGCCCCTCACGATCTTATATGTTTCAATGAGATCGCCTCTCATTCTTCTAAACTCCAAAGAGTAGAGTTCCAGCCTACTTAACCTTTCCTCATATGTCAATCCCCTCATTGCAGGAATTAATCTTGTAAACCTTCGCTGCACTGCCTCCAGGGCTAGTACATCCTTTCTTAAGTATGGACCCCAGAACTGTACACAGTATTCCAAATGTGGTCTCACTAATACTGTGTACAGCTGCAGCAAGACCTCCGTGTTTTTATACTCAATCCCCCTAGCAATAAAGGCCAAAACTCCATTGGCCTTCCTGATTGCTTGCTGCACCTGCATACTAACTTTTAGTGATTTATGTACTAATACCCCTAGATCCCTTTGCGTTGCATTACAACGCAGCTCCTCCTCATTTAGAAAATAACTTGCCCTATCATTTTTTTCCCCAAAGTGAATGACTTCACATTTATTAGTATTAAATTTCATCTGCCAAGTTGTTGCCCACTCACCTAGCTTATCTATATCCTTTTGCAGACTCTTCCTATCCTCCTCATCCCCTACTTTTCCTCCCATTTTTGTATCGTCCGCAAATTTTGATATATTACACTTGGTTCCCTCCTCCAAATCATTTATATAAATTGTGAACAACTGGGGTCCCAGCACCGACCCTTGCGGAACCCCGCTAGTTACCGGTTGCCATCCCGAGTATGAACCATTTATCCCCACTCTCTGCTTCCTATTTGTTAGCCAATCCTCTACCCATGCTAATATATTACCCCCAATCCCATAATTTTTTATTTTTAGCAATAGTCTCTTATGTGGCACCTTGTCAAAAGCCTTTTGGAAGTCCAAGTATACCACATCCACCGGTTCCCCTTTATCCACCCGGGTTGTTACTTCCTCAAAGAATTCGAGCAGATTCGTTAAACAGGACTTCCCCTTCACAAAACCATGCTGGTTCTGTCCGATGAAGTCATGTTTATCCAAGTGCCCCGTTAGTGTTTCTTTAATAATTGTCTCTAACATTTTACCCACCACCGATGTTAGACTAACCGGTCTATAGTTACCCGCCTTCTGTTTACTTCCTTTTTTAAATATAGGTGTTACATTGGCCATTTTCCAATCCACTGGGACCGTTCCTGCCTCCAGGGAGTTTTGGAAAATTATCACCAATGCAGCCACAATCCCCACCGCTATCTCCCTCAAGACCCTTGGATGTAATCCATCAGGCCCAGGGGATTTATCCTCCTTCAGTCTCATTAATTTCCCTAATACCACCTCCTTGGTGATCTTAATAGTATTTAGCTCCTCCATTCCTACCGCCCCCTGTTTATCCAGCGTTTGAATATTTTTTGTGTCTTCTATGGTGAAGACTGATACAAAATACTCGTTTAATGCCTTTGCCATTTCCATGTTCCCCACCAACAACTCTCCAGTCTCACCCTCCAATGGACCAACGTTCACCTTAGCCACCCTTTTACTTTTTATATAGCTATAAAAACTCTTACTATTAGTTTTTATGTTGTTCGCTAAATTCCTTTCATAGTCTATTTTCCCCGTCTTAATTAATCTCTTAGTTATTTTTTGCTGACCTTTAAATGCTTCCCAATCCTCTACCCTCCCACTATCTCTGGCTACCTTATATGCCCTTGCCTTCAGCCGAATACTATCCTTTATAGTTTTACTGAGCCATGGCTGACTGTTCTTACCCTTACCCCTTTTTTTCTTCATAGGAATAAATTTTTCTTGAAGGTTATACAGTAGATCCTTAAACGTACACCACTGCTCATGTACCGTCTTATTCTTGAGTCTGCTATCCCAGTCAACTTTGATCAGCTCAGTCCTCATACCTTCATAATCCCCCTTATTTAGACTAAGCACCCTAGCCTGAGTTTCAACCTGCTCCCCTTCTATTTGAATATGGAATTCGACCATATTGTGGTCACTTGTTCCCAACGAGTCCCTAACTATGACATTTTTAATTAATCCTGCTTCATTACACAGGACCAGATCCAAGATTGCCTCCCCCCTTGTCGGTTCTGTGACATACTGTTCTAGGAACCCGTCTCTAATACATTCTATAAACTCTTCCTCTAGTCTACCCTGCCCAGTTTGGTTTGCCCAATTAATATGAAAATTGAAGTCCCCCATGATTACAGCAGTTCCCTTTTTACATGCGTCAACTATTTGCAGATTTATGTTCTGACCAACAGCGTCACAGCTATTTGGAGGTCTATAAATTACACCCACTAGTGTTTTTTTCCCCTTGTTATTCTCTATCTGTACCCAAGCTGTTTCACTATCCTGATCCTTCAACGCAATATCCTTCCTCTCTATTGCCGTTATTCCCTCCCTTATTAAAAGGGCCACCCCTCCTCCCTTTCTTTCCTGTCTATCTTTTCTAATTGTCGAGTACCCCTCTATATTTAACTCCCAGTCCTGATCCCCTTGCAGCCATGTCTCCGTAATGGCCACGATATCATAACTATATATACTTAATTGCACCGTTAATTCATTTATCTTATTTCGAATACTCCGTGCATTTAGATAAAGCACTTTCAGATGATTTTTACTACCCTTCCTTTCCGTTTTTGCCCCTTTTACATCTAGAGCTTTATCTTCACACATTCTGGATCCTCCTGTCACATTTAGATTTTCCGCTTCCCCACTGATACCCTGCTCTATTTCCTCTACCCCTGCCGTTGTTACCCCCCTTGATACCTCCCCCCCGCTACTTAGTTTAAAGACCTCTCTACTGCCCTAGTTATATGATTTGCCAGGACCCCAGTCCCAGCACCGTTCAGGTGAAGTCCGTCCTTACAGAACAGATCCCCCCTGTCCCAGTACTGGTGCCAGTGGCCCAAGAAACCAAACCCATTTTTCCCACACCAGTCTTTGAGCCACGCATTCAGCTTTTTAATTTTACGTACCCTCGCCGATTTGGCCCGTGGCTCAGGTAGCAATCCGGAGATCAGTACCCTCGAGGTTCTGCTTTTTAATTTATTCCCTAACTGCTCAAACTCCTTCAGCAGATCCTCCTTCCTCGTCCTTCCTATGTCATTGGTCCCCACATGGACCACGACCACTGGATCCTCCCCCTCCCTCTGCAAATTTCTCTCCAGCATCGCAGAGATATCCTTAAGCAACGACTCGTGGATAAAAACTGTTTTTATGTCTGGCTGTGGCAGCTTTGACAGTCCGGAGTCGCCTTCCAGAGGGAAGTGATTCAAAGAGTTTGTGGCCCGGGTGAGAGGGGTCAGAGATGATCCTGCCCGCTCGCTTCCTGGCCCTTGCAGTGTACAGTTCATCAATGGAGGGAAGGTTGCAGCCAATAACCTTCTCTGCTGATCGGACGATTCGCTGCAGCCTCCAGGTGTCGTGCTTGGTGGCTGCGCCAAACCAGGCCATGATGGAGAAGGTGAGAACAGACTCTACGATGGCCGTGTAGAATTAGACCATCATTACCTGTGGTAGATTGTGCTTCCTCAGCTGCCGCAGGAAGTACATCCTCTGTTGTGCCTTTTTGACTGTGGAGTCGATGGTGGTCCCCCACTTAAGGTCCTTGGAGATGATGGTTCCCAGGAACTTAAAAGACTCCACAGGTGTGACTGTGGTGTTGTTGATGGTGTGTGGGGTGAGGGGAGCGGGTGCTATCCTAAAGTCTACAATCAATTCCACTGTCTTAAGAGCAGTGAACTCTCGGTTGTTGCGACGGCACCAGGACGCCAGCTGTGACATTTCCTGTCTGTAGGCAGATTCCTCCCCATCCTGGATCAGTCCAATCAGAGTTGTGTCGTCCGCAAACTTGAGAAGCATGTCAGAGGTATCCGTGGAGGTGCAGTCGTTGGTGTAGAGAGAGTAGAGGAGAGGAGTGAGCATTCAGCCTTGCGGTGCTCCTATGCTGTTTGCGGGTCCGGGATGTGCTTTCCCAGCCTCACATGCTGCTTCCTGTCTGTCAGGATGTATAGAAGGTTAAAACAAGTTAATTCTTATTTTTTATTTTTTGCACCGTTTGTATCTTTGTGTGTAAACATATAAACAAATATTATAAACCAATATGTTTAAAACAGTTGTCATAGCCCGCCGATGTCAGCTATTTTATGTGATCAGACATCAAGGCCCTAAAACAACTTACTTCTTATTTTTTATTTTTGCTTTAGCTGGAACATATTGGTAGCAAGGACATAGCTGAGAGATTAAAGTTAAAGGGCAAGGACATAGCCCTATTCTAATTTGGCGGCGCGACTCACCCGTTGTAGCGGCCCCAACTGTAATAAAAGCTTGGACATCGGGAGAGAAATGGAGAACAGCGGTCTGTCTTTTTTATTTTATTTTTTGTCTAGTTAAATGTAGTGTTGGTGTTTTTTTAATACTGGTTTTAAATGTGTATATGTGGGGTGCGGGGGGGGGGGGGAGGGGGAAACTGTTTAAAATATCTTCCCTGTCCGGGAGACCCGACCTTTTCCCTGTCGGGTCTCCGTTGTCGTTGGGGCCTAGCACCGTGGAGCTAGGGACCACTGGGGGCACAGAAGTGGCTGGGTGATCAAGAGACACTTACCCTACGAATCTGGCACTAAATTGTTTTAAAAAGGCGACCCGGAGGGTTGTCCGAGAAGGCTGCGCTGTGTGCTGAGTAATAATATCTGTGATAAGAAAGTACAGCATTGCATTGTGCGATATTATTAAGATCTTATTAAAGCCTCGTTGATACCACCCTGAGAGGTCAGGGGTTCACCGGACGAGGCAGGCATTCTGTGGACGTCAGGGGTTTGTACGGGCAGAATAAAGTATTGTGTGTACAACGCCTTGGGTTACCAGGGGTCATACGGGCAAAATACGAATTTAAGGTAATTGGGTAACAAAATAGTGTGGATAGTGATAAAGTATTGTAGAACAGCAGGAAGTAGAATAGCAATAAGTATATTTTAAGGACTGAGACTGTATTAATTAACAACATGTACTTAACAGGACAAGCCAACCACCATGAGTAAACTGACCGCGGTTGAGAAATTAAGTAAAACATTTCCAGTAGCCAAAGAGGATGTTAAAAAGAGCTCTGAGAAATGGTAGAAAAGAACAGCAAAATTGAACACAAAGTGGCCCACGGAAGGTACTTTTGATATAAACATGTGTGATGAAATGGAAGTATTGATTAAGAACCATAGACCCAGAGATAAAACAGAGACACGGGAAAAGAAAAGGGAGAAGGAATTAGGAGTGCTTAACCTGTTCAGGGCAGAAGGAGAAAGGCTGCGTGGAACCTGCCCGGTAGGAAACATAACCAAGAGAGATGCAGGGGAGCCCGAGAAGATGTCCGGGGGTCAGGGGATCATGGGAAGAGGAGCGTCCTTATATCCCAGTTTAAAAGACCCCGGGTGCCCCCCTCCCTACCCTGGCCTGGACGGTGCAAACCAATGCCCCGTGATAAGAGGAGTATTGGAAGTAGAGGGGGAAATCATGACTGTGGATAATGTGGAGGAAATAAAGGAATATTAACGGAGAAGGGAACAAAAAGAAAAGGACATGATAAAGCAAGAGATAAGTGAAGTAGAAAGGGAGATCAAGAAGATGAGGGACCAGAGGAATCAGAGGAGTTTGGAGGCACCCGAGTCAGCAGAGAGGGAGGCCGATGATAGGGGTGGACAGTGGAGAGAGTTGAGCCAGTGGCCAAGGGAAAGAGAGCAAGGTAGTGAGGAGGAAACGGAATCGGGCAGTTATGGGGGAAGTTATAGGGAGAGAAGGAGAGAAATAAGGGATGGGGATTTAGTGGAAGATTTTAAAAGAAAGGTGAAGGAATCCCTGGAGCAAATGGAGATTAGAGTTAAGGAACTGGGAGCGCTAGTGGAGAGAAAGAAAGGAGAAGCGGGCCAAGGAGAATCAGCATGGCAGGAGTTAGAAACAGGACCCCCAGAGTGGGAGGTAGAAACAAGACAGGTGCAGGGGAATAAGATGATGCCATTGCTTGTGAAAAGAGCAGGACAGACACAGTATGTTCCTTGGGGGACACAGGACATTGAAGGGCTGAAAAACATTCTGCCTAACATATATGATGGGGCAGGAAAATGGATAAGGGCCTTTGAGGAGGAAACCACAGGACGACTATTGCCAATGGGAGATATAAAGGCACTTCTGGCAAAAGTAATAGGAACCACAAAACTGGCGGAACTCCTGGAAAAGGCAGGCATAACAAACGCAGCGGGCAATCTATTAATTGATGGTCGACCATTTGACCCAGTCAGGCCAATGATATGGCAGGCCCTCAGATACAGCTACCTGCTTAAAGTGGACCCCAAGGCATTGAAGGGGGACTCACTGGGCGACACAGAAGATCCAGCAGTGTATCTAGAGGGCCTGTTGAAAAAGTGGAGACTTGAAACTGAACAAGGAATAGATGGAAATGAGCTGATGATCACTCTGTTCAGGAATGCTATTTTAGATGCCATGCCCGCTCAAGTAAAGTCATCCAGTTCAGGGACCACTTGGTCCATGCAGTCGACAAATACCGCAAAGATAAAAAAAGACTGGCAGATCAGCAGGAGGAGAAAATTGGTACAAATGCAGCTTGACGAACTTAAAAGAAAAGAGCGTGAAAAAGGAAAGAAAATGCTCGCAATAACAACAGAACCGGCTGAAACAGCTGAAATGAGTGGTGCACCAACACGCAGTGAGTCCTATACCAGAGCCAGACAAGGGCTGAAACTCCTGGGCCAATAGTAAATGTATTTGGGACATTCCCTCAAATGTCTTATCAGGGACGGGGTAAATCAGGAAATCAGCCCAGACAGGACTGGGGCCCTCAAGGGGGTGGATTACAAGGATGGGGATGAGGGAGGCCAGTAAGGAAACAGGTATTTGATATGGTGTGTTGGGGATGTGGTCAGGTAGGGCATGTGAGAAGGGACTGTCAGAACCGTCCATGGCCCAGGTCACACCAACAGGTACCAAATGGAGGGTGGACAATACCTTGTCCCAGGGACAGCCCTATCAGACCAGATTGAAAGCCCGGCGGGACCCATTAACCCGTATGCAAGATGTTAGGGGTGCCCAGAGAACCCGGATGGGAAGGGACACTACCCGATGATAACCAAAGAGGCAGAAGAGGAACCAGTGGTTCAGGTAGTTTTGGGGGGACAATCAACACCCATGATGATAGACACTGGAGCTACATATACTTGTGTGCAACCACAATATGCCTCCCACCTTCCCATGTCGGGACAATTTGTTAAAACTGTAGGGTTCTCGGGAAAGATACGATGCACGACCCCTGTAAGTTTAAAGACGAATAACAGAGAGATAGTATTGCCAATATTAGTGTCGAAAGGGACTCCCATTAATTTGTTAGGTAGGGACGCCCTGCTGAAACTGGAACTGAAATTAGAATGTACCAGAAATGGTTTGAGTGTGGAAGGGTCGAATGTCCAAATGGTAATGCAGGAAGCTAGCAGAGCTAATGTGATTTGGAAAGGGAATATAGAAAATCAGATCTGGGAAACCTGGAGCAAGTGGGAAAAGGGATTACTGACTATATTGCCAGAAGCAACTTCACCCCAGTCTGAGCTGCACTGTACGATATACTTTGACGAAACCAAGAATGTAGAACAGGCAAGAATGTGGCGAGCAGGGACGGGTGGCCAGCAACACTTGAGAGCAGTAGCGGTGATAATTGGAAAACAGGGGGTAGCCTTACAGATTGAATGGGACACCTTCCTGGAGAAATGGTACAGGGTGGTGGGGGCTGCACCTCACGTGACATTGCTTGTAAATAAGGGATATCAGTCCAGGGAATTGGGACCCCTGGTGAAACACTGGAGAAAGATTGCTCCAAAAGTATGGATGTCTGAAGACAGCAATTACATCAAGATAACCGTTACTGTAGACATGATAGGCATGGTGAAAGAGTTTGAAATTAACCCCCAGCGACAGCTTCCCATGCTAAAAACAGTTGGTCGAACACAGGAGGAAAGGCTGAATGAGTTGCCAGCTAGCTTGTGGTCGCGACATGACACAGATATGGGACTGGTAGTCTGAAAGTCCGGTAGAGATAAGATTAAAACACGGATCAGTTCCACCTCGGAGACCACAGTCCCCTCTGAAGCCAGAGGCAGAGGATGGCATAGCGGCAACTATACAGTTGGTGGAGGCAGGAGAACTTATCGAAACACGTAGTTTATGCAACACTCCACTGTCTTAAAGGCAGACAAGTCAAGGTGGAGACTAGTACATGATTTGCGAGCAGTGAACGAGATGCTGAGAGATTGGCCAGCGGTAGTTCCGAATACGCACACATTGCTGACCAATGTTCCATCAGAGACAGCTTACTTTTCAGTGATTGATCTGTGTTCAGCATTCTTCAGTGTGCCCTTAGCAGACCAGTGTCAGTATTTGTTTGCTTTTACCTATAGGGGTGTTCAATACACTTACACTAGGATGCCGCAGGGATTCAAAGACTCGCCTCATGTGTTCAATCAGGTACTAAAGGCAGATTTGGAAGGAGTGGCCTTAGACAGTACACTGATACAGTATGTGGATGATTTATTAATTTGCTCTGAAATTGAGGAACAATGTGAGCAAGATACCGTGGCTCTTCTAGAGAGGCTGGCATGTGGAGGCCATAAAGTGTCTAGGAAAAAGTTGCAGTTTTGTGTGCAGCAGGTAGAGTACTTAGGACGGTTGACCTCCAAAGGAATTAAAACTATAGCACGGAACCAGATACAGGCAATAATCAAGGCGTCTAAGCCGCAGACAGTAAGACAGATGATGACATTCTTAGGGATGGCAGGATACAGTTCGGACTGGATTGGAGAATATGCTGAAATTGTGACGCCATTGAGAAAGATAATGAAGGAAGCAGGACAAACAAACCTAAAGAATGTTCTGCAGTGGAATGATGAGGCAGAAACGGCTTTTAAAACAATTAATCAGGAATTGCAGTCGGCTCCGGCCTTGGCCCTGCCAAATTATGAAAAAAACCTTTAATTTGTATGTTTCCAACAGACAGGAGGGACATGCTACCGCAGTATTGAAACAGGAAACAGGTGTAGGAAAGGGGAAGCAGCCTGTTGCATATCACAGCACAAAATTGGACGAGGGGGCTCAGGGATATCCACCTTGTTATCAGGGACTGGCTGCGGTGCACTATGCTTATGAGAAAGCATCGTCTGTTACTATGGGATATCCAGTGATCATATATACCCACCACAAAGTGGCAGAGTTATTGGAAAAATGAAAGTTTGTACTTACACCAGCTAGGATAACAGCGTATCAGATGTTACTGACATTTTCAGATATCACCATACAAAGATGTACTACAAGTAATATGGCTGACTATGTCCCGCTTGGTCATGAGGGGGATCCCCATGACTGCGTGGGTCAGACAATGGTGTTTTCTAAATTACGAGCGGATTTACAATCGGAACCACTGATTGGTGAGGACAAGAAAGTCACGCAAGATTTGCAGTGGTGCAACAGGACCAAACAGGGTTTCAGACCATCAGGTTAGAGGTGTGTCAACAGCCGTGTTCAACCCAGCTGGCAGATATTAAGGCTTTGACAGCAGCATGTGAAATGCTGGAAGGTGAAAAAGTGGTTATCTACACAGATTCGGCTGATGCACACAGAGTCTGCCATCTATTTGGTGCAGTATGGAAACAGAAGGGCTCTAAGAAAAGTAATGGGGATCCCATACAACATTTCCAACACATTTCTGATAAAAGCATTAGAAAAGCCTAGCACTTTAGCCATTGTTAAATGTCAGGCACATAGAAAGAGCAGTGACACAGTTACGAAGGAAAATCATGCAGCGGATGAAGCAGCTAAAAAAGCATCTGGATGCCAATCGGCAATATTTGCACCTCACATGTTAGTGGTACCAGAGCCTACAAAGACGGATATCATTGAGATGCAGGGACAGGCTACATTAGCTGAACAAACGATGTGGGGGCAGAGGGGAGCCAAGCCAAACGAGGACGGCTTCTGGACCACCGATAATGGCCTGTTAGTTGCACCTACCACCGTATTGACCAGTCTTATTTCAGAAGCGCATGGACTGGACCATTGTGCGAGAGGGGAAGTCATGCGAAACGTAAGAAATGATGGGTTGGTCACCTTATCTGCAGGCTTCAGTAGATCACTTTTTGTCCAGGTGTGAGGTATGTGCACAAAATAATGTTAGAAAGGGCATAACGACACCTATCGATCACATACCGGTGCCCGAGGGGCCATTCACACATTTGCTCATCGACTATGTGGACATGTTGAAAACAGTAAGAGGTAAGCGATACTTGTTGGTAATCATTGATCGATTCAGTAGATGGGTGGAGGCTGTACTGTCCAAAGACCTAGGGGCAGGTACAGTCGTAATTTTTTTGACAAATTAGGTAATTACACGGTTTGGCATACCTACAATAATTAGCTCCGACAATGGGTCAGCTTTTGTTTTTTTAAAATATTTTTATTTATTTATTTATTTATTAGAAGCAAGTACAAAAATGTGGCACATTTTTTCAGGTGCCAACTATATATTTGCATGTTACATTTTATGTACAGCTTCATTTTTTTTTAAATGAAAGAGAGAAAGAGTGATTAGATAAAAGAGAATAGAAAAACCTGTGATGTATAGTGTGTGAAAAAGAAAAAGGAAGAGAGAGAGAAAGTGAGGGAAAGGAGTACAAAAAAGAGAAATAAAGAGAAAGAGTAGGAAGTAGGGGATAGGAGATAAGTATTTATATTCTTGACCATCTTTCACCCAGTCCTGAAACAGTTGGTTTTTATGATTTTGTTGCACCATATGCTTCCAAGATGTCAATAAATGGAGACCAACTTGTTAAGAATTGGTCTGGTTTATCTTAGTTTATCTCCATAGAAGATTCTTGGTTTATCTCCATAATCGTATTTCTTCAAGATGTGCTGTGTCCAACATATTTATAATCCACATTTTAAGCGTTGGTATGGGTGTATTTTTCCAAAATTTAAGTATACGTTGTTTTGCTATTATTAACCATATAACCATATAACCATATAACAATTACAGCACGGAAACAGGCCATCTCGACCCCTCTAGTCCGTGCCGAACACATAATCTCCCCTAGTCCCATATACCTGCGCTCAGACCATAACCCTCCATTCCTTTCCCATCCATATAACTATCCAATTTATTTTTAAATGATAAAAACGAACCTGCCTCCACCACCTTCACTGGAAGCTCATTCCACACAGCTACCACTCTCTGAGTAAAGAAGTTCCCCCTCATGTTACCCCTAAACTTCAGTCCCTTAATTCTCAAATCATGTCCCCTTGTTTGAGTCTTCCCTACTCTCAGTGGGAAAAGCTTTTCCACGTCAACTCTGTCTATCCCTCTCATCATTTTAAAAACCTCTATCAAGTCCCCCCTTAACCTTCTGCGCTCCAAAGAATAAAGCCCTAACTTGTTCAACCTTTCTCTGTAACTTAGTTGCTGAAACCCAGGCAACATTCTAGTAAATCTCCTCTGTACTCTCTCTATTAACACATAATTTAAAAATGAATTTTGAAATGTGTTCAATTTATTCCCGTCTCCCGTTACTCCAAGTATAATCATTTTTATCTTGAATAATTTTGTAAATATATCAAAAATATCGCTCCAGAATTTATGACGTTTTATGCAGGAAACAAAAGAATGTGTTATAGTGGCATTTTGAGATAAACATTTGTCACAAATGGGAGAAGTATTTGGATAAAATTTATTCAGTCCAGTTTTTGAATAATATAATCTATGTAAAATTTTAGATTGAGTAAAGTTATATCTTACATTAATCAAACATTTATGTATATATATCAAATACTTTCCCCATGTTTCTTTCGTGATTTTTATCATTAGTTCTCGTTCCCAATCTTCCCTAAGTGCCTCTGTCGATGGTAGTTCTATATTTAAATACTATTATATAGATATGATATTAATTTCTGTGTCAGCCTTAATATTCATTGCTTCTTCTAGTAGGTCTAAAATTATAGTTTGATGTCTTTGTATATATTTCTTCATAAAATCGCAGATCTGAAGATATTTAAAATATTGGTTATCTTTCAACTTAAATTTTAAATGTAATTGTTGGAATGATAACAGATTTCCCATTTCATACATATCGCCGATCCTTTTAGTTCCCATTCTTTCCCATTGGTTATATGTTTTTTCGATAAGAGATGGTTTAAATGAAGGATTATTTACTATTGGCGTTAGCACTGATAGGTTTCTTAATTTTAAAGTTAATTTTATATGTTTTCAAATTCTTATCGTATTATGGGTAATTGGATTATTCTTATATATTGTATTGTTCAGTCTTATCGGGGAGAAGAGGATCGTTCCTATATCACAAGGAGAATAATCCTCTTTCTCCATTCTTATCCATTGTGTCTGTTCGGAAGAGCTGTCCAACCAATAAATTATATATTTAATATGCACTGCCCAATAATAATACAAAAAGGTCAGAAGTGAAAGTCCCCCAGCATCTTTGGGTTTACACAGGTGTTTTCTTTGAATTCTATGTGAGCTATAGTCCCAAATAAAGTTGGTAATATTAGAATCTAGTTTTTTGGAGAAAAAAAATTGGTATATATAATGGTATAGATTAAAATAGGTACAATATTTGTGGTAAAAAAATCATTTTATAACGTTTATTCTGCCTATTAATGACAACGGGAGTGTTTTCCAGAATGTGATCAATGCGTTCAATGTATTCAATAACGGCATAAAATTAGCGTTAAATAATGATTTGTATTTTCTAATAATTTGAATACCCAAATACTTAATTTATTCTGTTGCAATTTTAAAGGGGAATTTTAATAAGTGAGTCGCTTCTTGAGGCTTTAACAACATTATTTCACTTTTGTTTCAATTTATTCTGTATCCTGAAAAAGAACCGAATTCCTCTATTAAATTTGGAAATAAGTTTGGAATACTCATTTGTGAGTTTGTAATATATAAAAGTATATCGTCTGCGTATAATGCGTATAATGAGATTTTATTATTTGAGTCCTTAGTATTATATCCCTGAATATTCGGATGAATTCTTATATGTTCAGCCAAAGGCTCTATCATAAGGGCAAATAGCATGGGTGATAACGCACATCCCTGCCTATTGCCCCTCGATAATTGGAATTTTGGGGATAACATATTGTTAGTTAATATTCTTGTCCAACTAACAGCTGACAATTATCCCATTCCTTAGCTTGCATCTGAGTAAAATTTATTTCAAAACGCATTGATTGAGTTAAAATATATTTACTCAATCTACTTGCTAAGGTCTTTGCTAAGATTTTCTGATCTGTATTTAAAAGTGATATAGCTCTGTATGAGCCCCTTTCTCCTAAATCTTTATAATGTTTTGGTAAATGCGTAATAGTTGATTCAGCTAATGTTTCTGGTAGTTTATTTTCTTTAAAAGCGTGAGTATATAATTTAAGTAAACGTGGAGCCGTTATCTCGTGAAATCTTTTGTAAAATTCGTTACTAAAACCATCTGGTCCAGGCGTCTCACCATTTTTCAATTATTTTATTGTTTCTCCTATTTCTTCAAGTGTAATCTGAGCTCCTAATTCCTCTTGTTCCGAGAGGTCAAATTTTGGAAGATTACAGTTATCTAAAACATTTATAATTTTACTATCTTCTATTTTAGTTTTAAATGTATATAGATTTTGATAAAATTGAGCAAATCTTTTATTAATATCCTTAGGTAATGTTAGTAGTTGAACTTTCTCTGATTTAATTTTAGTGATAGTATTTTCCTTTTCTTGATTTTTCAGTTGCCGAGCTAAGAGTTTATCTGGCATATCACCAAATTCAAAATGTTCCTGTTTTGTAATTTGGAATTTACATTTACCATTTAAATAATCGTAAACTATCAATGCGTTTTGAAATAAATTTTACTGATTGTGCAGGCTTTTAACAAGAAACATTGAGAAATATATTTTGGCAAATAATAAAATGTCCTAATTTTGTCCAACTAACAGCTGACAATTATCCCATTCCTTAGCTTGCATCTGAGTAAAATTTATTTCAAAACGCATTGATAGTTTACGATTATTTAAATGGTAAATGGAGCTTCAGAAGCGTTTTCATTTTGCATGTTAAAACCCACCTGAGAACCATGGGCGATTTTGCAATTTTACTGACGGATTTTTCACTTATCATCAAAACTTTTCATATAACAAATGAATAAAGATAAAAAGTCAACAATGCCTTATTTTTGATGAAATGCAGCGAGCAAACGCGATAATTCCCGATATTTTCGATCTTTATATCTCCACGGCGAATGTCCGCTAACCACTTCCGCTGTTTTTGCACCTCCAGCTCCCTCTTGAATTTACCTTAGTTTCTATCTTTTCTTTGGACTGTAAATTTAGGAAGCTGTGCCTCACGGTCACCCCGACTGTCACAGTTAATTGCAGCTCAAAAACGGGCCGTTTTCGATGTTTTTAACGGGTGTGAAAGTGCGTGTTTTCCCATTCACTTACATGTACCGGAAGTGACGCATGTACTCCAGTTCAATTTTGCGGTCACGTGGGTGCGGATCTACGCTCCAGTGATCTTTAGTGAAATCACTGTAAGGTCACCGGGTCGAAGGGCTTGACGCACGCAGCCGCTCAATCCATCTGGAGGACATAGCAGCTTCCGGTATATGTTGTTAATTCACAAAACGGGTACTTTCCCACCTGTTAAAAACCGCCAAAATTGTGATTTATTTTGCGCTGTAAATAACTGTGGACGTCGGGGTAACCGTGAGAGACATCTATCCTACTTCAGAATTCCAAAAGTGAAGAGAAATGAAGGTAAAGAGAAGCGAGAGCTGAAGGGACAACAGCTAAAGTGCTTGGCAAACATTGGCCGTGCAGATATCGAGATTGAAAATATTGGGAATTATCGAGTTTACTCACTGCATTTCATCAACAGCAAGGCGTTATTTGTGTTTTTTATTGATTCCTTTGGTATCTAAAAAGTTTCAGAAGTGATAAATCTGGATGTAAAATGTTAAAAGCGCCCATGGTTTCGAAGTGGGTTTTTACATGCAAAAAGAAAACGCGTATGAAGCTAAGTTGATCATTTTTAAAAATCTCTGCACAGGATACTGAGGAGCCAATACATAATACTAAATTTTGCTTCAGAGTCGTTTATTTTTATATGTAAAACCCACTTGAGAATCATGGGCGATTTTAAAATTTTACAGCCAGATTTATCAATTCTGAAACTTTTTAGATGCCAAATGAATCACGAAAAAACACAAAGTGACCATCCGCGAGTCACGGCGCCAAGCGGAAGAGGGCTCTGCCAGAGCCGGCTGCCTGACCCTTTTCTGGGGTTATTGTATAGTGTTTTCCACCCCGGGCTGCCGGGCTGATGGACGACTGAAGCAGCAAATACAGATGCTGACAGCGCTGCGCACCCTCTAGTGGTGATTGGGAGTCCTGCAACCAGCCGTCAGCAACCTGAACTCTCGGCCGTTGAGCCAAGGAGGATCGCCTATGTCGCGGCAGTGTCGGACCCTCCAAAGACTGAGGAAGTGGAATTAGTGGAGGAGGAATCAGGAAAGGTCTGGGTGCAGTATTCCCAATAGCCGCTCAATGTCTCAGCGTTCTGGGTGTGTACACGCATCCAGTACCACAGTGGGCATTGCGGGCATCCCATTGTGGGCAGTCCCCTTAAACCATAGCGAACAATTGTCCGCGTGGACTTTTTGTAGCGAGACCAGGACTGGTGCGGCTAAGAACTGCAACCAACCCACCTTTGATTGACAGTGTCACTGCTTTGACGGGTGGTACATTCCCCCATTCAACTACACTCGAGATTCCGCCTAACAGGTGCCGACGAGTCCAGTAATAGTCCCTGCCATTGTAACTTTGAGGGGGCAGGCCCTTCCCTGGGTAATAGTACCTGTACGACATATACCAGCGCGGCTACCCCACGTCCCGTTAATGGAACCTACTGGGTGTGTGGCATGTGGGCCTACTCCTGGCTCCCGGAAATGCCGGGGTGCACTTCGGGACATGAGACAGACCAATGCCCTGGACGGGATGTTGTTACCTGGCATATGTGGTACCTCACCTGAGACACTTGCCATCCTTACCCTCATACTCCCGGCAATGACATGTGTAACGGGATATTACGGAGGCCGAGTGGTTCTGGGCTATTGCATGTCCCTCCTATGGTACTGCGAAGCTGGCACGGGAAATTATTAACATGGCTTCAGCCATGTAAGAAATAGCCAATGAGACGGCAGACGCCATGAGTTGGGAAAAAGAGGCCATCACAGAACTATCAGCGGAAGTATTCGCACCGTAGCCCGACAGAACCGAATGGCCATAGATTTCACACTGGCTGAGAAGGCGAACACTCGTGGTTTGATTGGGCGGGAGAGCTGTACATATTACAGGTGAATCTGGGAACATCACCAACCTCACCGACCACATCCAGGAAGCCGTGGAGAAGATCGGAAGAGTCGGACAACAGTACCATGGCTACAACCCTCCGGGAGGCTGGTGGACAACAGTTGTGCATTGGGGACTGACCATTGGGACAATCTTGTTGGCCATAATATGACTGTGTAGTGCGTGGGTCCTTTAGGGTGAAATCCGTCTGGTCCAGGTTACTTATCCACCTTCAGCCATTTCAGCTAGGGTCCCTTTCCAGTCAACTTTGGCAAGCTCCACCTGATGCCTCTGTAGTCCCCTTTGCCCAGCTGCAGTACCGCCACATCGGGGATCACCTTCTCCCTCTCAAATTGCAGATTGAACTTATCATGTTGTGGTCGCTACCTCCCAATGGCTTCTTTACACGCGGTACCCTTATCAAATATGGTTCATTGCACAACACCAAATGCAGAATTGCATTTTCCCTGGTACGCTCCACTACAAGCTGCTATATGAATCCATCTCGGAGGCACTCCACCAATCTCGGCTGCACGAAGATCCCCTCTGAAGCTGCGTGCTGAAAACGCAATGCCGCAATCGGCAGGTTGAACGCCGCCTGCGGCCGGGACTCTGGAACTGGTCCACGCAGACCAGGCGGAAAATCCGCATTGCTGACTTCCGAGGCCGAATTTGCGGGCCTGTGTTTCTCTCCGGGGCGGCATCGGTTGGCAGTTCCGGACCTTAAGACTCGTCCGGGGCGGCCTTCGTCGTTGCGGGATCGTCGTGCGCTCCGAGTCTACCGCTATTTCTGCAGATTCCTGGCAGCGGTACACGCACGTGGCCGGCCGCCAGGTGACGGGTCCCGACGTGATCGGGCGACGTGATCGGGCGACGTGATCGGGCGACGTGATCGGGCGACGTGATCGGGCGACGTGATCGGGCGACGTGATCGGGCGACGTGATCGGGCGACGTGATCGGGCGACGTGATCGGGCGCCGCCGACCATTCGGGTGTCTCCAAACATTATGCTGAACCCGGCGAGATTCTCTCCGATGCCCCGTGCTGAAAGCGCAATGTTGTGATCGGCGGGTCGAGTCTGCCGTATTCTGCCGGGTCTCAGGAACTCCGGCTCGTCCACATCGAGTGGATCCATCCCCCTACCCGACTCCCGTGGTCCAATTTGTGGGCTCGCCCTCGGCTCCGCGACGTGTTAGCCTGACCGTTCCGCTTCCGATCGACTCGTCGCGGAAGTCCGCATTAGACAGCGGGGTCGCTCAGCTCCTGTTCACCGTGAGTTGGGCAGATTCCCCGGAACGGTACACTAACCAGACAGATCACCGGTTGACGAGTCGCGGCTGTTCTAGGGTGCCTCTGAACACAGTGCTGCATCCGTCGAGCTCCCCGCAGAGGCCCCGTGCTGAAAACGCAATGTTGCAATCGGCGGGTCGAATCAGCCGCCTGCAGCCAGTGCTCTGGAACTCCAGTCCGGCTAGAACGGGTGGATCCATCCCTTTAGAATACTTCCCAGGCCGAATCTGCGGGCCTGTATCTAAGCTCCGCGGCTGGACGTTCCGGTACCCATCGACTCATCGCGGCGCTCCGCGTCGGACAGCGGGGTCGCCGTCCTCTCCCAGCCTAGCGCGATTTCCGCAGAATACCGGAAGCGGTACACACGCGCGTTCGGTCACCAGAAGACGTGTCGCGAACCGAAGCTGACTCTTCGGGTGTCTCCGAAACCGTGCTGGATCCGCCGAGCTCTTCCGAGCTCGTGCCGAAAACGTCGGGGAGAATCTGGCCGGGTGCAATTGGCACTCGCTAACTATACCTTTCATTCATACCTTTCTCATAGTGTGTCAAAGTGTGAAACGTGCTCAATGGTCACATGAACCAACAACGGAATAAGGAGATTGTTACTTGCAGCAGCCTAACATGACCAGAAACGAATTACACAAAACAATAGAAACACAATAGAAAAAATTATTTAAAAATACAGTCATATAATACCTGTAATCCCAATGCAACAAAAAAAAAAACAACTCTCGGTGCTTAGTGCAACCATAGAAAGTCCAGAAGACTTTCAAGCTGCTGTGGTTAGTACTGCGAAGTGTGCCTGACAGTTGTTGGGAAGAATGGCACGATTTCATGCTCCAATCGTAGGATTGAATGAGAGCGTGGCCAGGATGGCGTGGGTCGTTCATGATAGCGGGTGTCGTCTCTGAGACAGTACCACCCAGAGATCCCCTCGCTAGTGGGGAAATTTGCAGTTGTGATGCTGCTGACAGTGTCTGCCATTCTCTGTAAACTCCTTCGTTCCTCGGCGTTCAAGTTGCGAAATGAGATCGTAATGCAACACATATGTCTATCACTCGAGGCAAGATGTGCAAATGATCATCTTTCCATATCTCTTTGTCTCACGCCTTTTGCATTATCATCTCTGACCTTTGTTCAATCATCCGCCAATCAAAACCACCGCGATCCAGCATCCACCTGTCACTTGCCCGTCTTTGGCGAGTCCCCATGTCTCTCCCAGCTCCTGCCGCCCCACGTACTGCAACCAGTCTGAATTGGGGTGCTGACCCGAAATATCGTATGTTTATGTGCCCCGGGGATGCTCCCTGGCTCACAAAATTACTGCAACACCGTGTCTATGCGAAAAGTAGCATGATTTATGAATCATTTGTTGCATAGTGAATATTCAAGCAAAATCAATTTTCATCCCATCAGAAGCTATCCTGTTGCAATGGACCATGGTGGCCAGCTGCAATTTCAGTAGGCCAATGGTGCGGTTTGCAAGAGCAGACATATTGCTGATTCTGATTGACAATGCATTGAGCTGACCACGATGACTAAAGGAATATTTTTAAAGGATTTTCTCCAAATAAAGAATATAGCACCAATTCAGGTTTACAAGATTTGCCATTCTACAGCAAGGTACATAAGCGTGAAAAACAATTCCTATCTACAATAGTGTAGTGTTATGTCAAAGTTAAATACACATATACAACAACTTCACCGATTGGAATCAATCAATCAATCAATCAATCAATCAATCAATCAATCAATCAATCAATCAATCAATCAATCAATCAATCCAATCAATCAATCAATCAATCAATCAACCTTTATTGTCATCTTGCAAAGCAACAGTTGTACAGTGCAAAATGAGAAGACGTTTCGCAGGGAATACCGGAGCATCACACATAAAACTTAAACATTTCACACATAATAACAGTAAAAACAATCCAGTCCCTGATGAAACAGTATAAATAATTAAAAGCAGGTAAAACAGCAACATTAAAATACAGTAAAAACAGTCATTAAAATGTCCAGGGCAGCAGATTGGAATGGCCAGTACCAGAGTTATTAAATTATCAGTGCAAAGCAGCAGAATCAGGTGGAGTGACTGTTCAGCAGCCTCACAGCCTGTGGCAGGAAGCTGTTTAGCAGTCTGGTAGTCGGGGCTTTGATGCTACGTTATCTCTTGCCTGATGGCAGGATATCCACGTGTGTGTGGAGAGGGTGCAGTTTGTCCTTAGCTATTCTCAGAACTTTTTTCAGACTGCGGCTCTGGAACAGTTCTTGTATCAAGGGTAGGGAGACGCCAATGATCCTCTCTGCTCCCCTCACTGCCCTCTGCAGAGCCTTCCTGTCTGAGCAATTACAGTTGGAGTACCACGTGTTCATGCAGTACGTGAGTACAGACTCCACCGTGCCCGTGTAAAAAGTCCTCATGATGTTGGTGGGGAGTGAGACCTGTTTGAGTTTCCTCAGGTAGTGCAGTCGCTGATGGGCCCGTTTGGCAATCCCAGTGTTGTTCCTGAACCAGGTGAGACTGTCTGTAATTTGCACTCCGAGGAACTTTATGCTCTCCACTCTCTCCACCGTGGTGCCACTGATGTTGAGGGGTGTGTGTTTTGGCTGCGCCCTCCTGAAGTCGACAATCATCTCCTTTGTGTAAAGATCAGACTGAAGAAGGGTTTCGGCCCGAAACGTCACCTATTTCCTTCGCTCCATAGATGCTGCTGCACCCGCTGAGTTTCTCCAGCATTTTGTGTAAAGCTCCCCCCCACTTATCAGTCTGAAGAAGGGTTTCGGCCCGAAACGTCGCCTATTTCCTTCGCTCCATAGATGCTGCTGCACCCGCTGAGTTTCTCCAGCATTTTGTGTAACACCCCCCCCCCCCCCCACCCCACCCCCCATCAGTCTGAAGAAGGGTTTCGGCCCGAAACGTCGCCTATTTCCTTCGCTCCATAGATGCTGCTGCGCCCGCTGAGTTTCTCCAGCATTTTGTGTCATCTGCAGTTCCTTCTTGAACACTTTGTCTACTCCACTGCAATATCTCCTCAAGGTATGCCTACTTTGAAGAAGTTCTCCTCCTCTCTCCGGAGACAGTTCCACAGCCTCCTCTCTAACTGCACACCCTCTGTGATCCTCCCTGCCCTCCAACTGTACGACCACATCCTTACCCAGACTCGATACCACAGCCACCTTTGCTTCCTCGGGGCCTGCCTGCGCCTCCATCTCATACCCCACGGCTTCCAGCTCCAGTTCCCTACCTCCCAGTTCGGACCCCAACCGGACCATCGGTACCGACTGGCTTTCCACCGGCATATCCAGCAATTCTCCAACCGGGCACTGAGATCCACCCTGGTCGCGATGCGCCGGCACCAGCAGGACCTCACATCGACACTCCCTGCACTTCGGGCCTCACTAACCCAGACGTGCAACGGACCCCAATTATATTTCATCCGCCGGAAGATCCACCTCTTCAATCAAAAATTCCTGGCCCACCTTAACTCCACCAAGGACCTTAAATTATCCCGCCTCCAGGCCGCTCCCGACGCCTACACTCCGCGACTCGACCGCCCGCAGACTCCGGGCCCCAACTCTGGCCTGCATCGCCTGCCCGATTCCCGCGACGCCATCTTGGCTACTAGGAGCGACTTCAATAACCATATAACCATATAACAATTACAGCACGAAACAGGCCATCTCGGCCCTACAAGTCCGTGCCGAACAACTTTTTTCCCTTAGTCCCACCTGCCTCCATTCCCTTCTCATCCATATGCCTATCCAATTTATTTTTAAATGATACCAACGAACCTGCCGCCACCACTTCCACTGGAAGCTCATTCCACACCGCTACCACTCTCTGAGTAAAGAAGTTCCCCCTCATGTTACCCCTAAACTTCTGTGCCTTAATTCTGAAGTCATGTCCTCTTGTTGGAATCTTCCCTATTCTCAAAGGGAAAAGCTTGATAACGTCAACTCTGTCTATCCCTCTCATCATTTTAAAGACCTCTATACTCACCGGGACGCCGCCTTCACCGACCTCCACATCGATGCCGCCGCCGACCCTCACCTGCCTACCGATGACGCCCAGCCTCGTTGCTTCTGCGGTAACTTGGAGTTTCTCCCCCTCGCTAATTCCACCGACCCTCGCCGCCCTCCGGGACCGCCCAGCCTCATCGCCGCACCGGGCCCACCCGACATCGCCGCCGCACTGGGCCCATCCAGCATCGCCGCCGCACTGGGCCCGCCTAACATCGCCGCCGGACCCGACCTACCCGGCATCGCCGCCGGACCGGGGCTCCCCCCAACATGGCCGCCACAACGCACCCGACTCATCGCGCCGCCCCACCGCTATGGCCGACCCGCGCCGCCCCGCCGACCATCCGCCCACCGGGACCTCCCACGCATCGCCCGCGGACCCCGACTCAACTGCCACTGGACTCCGACCATCGGGTCCGGTGACCCGCGCCACTGGACCCCGACCATCTGGTCCGGTGACCCGCGCCACTGGACCCCGACCATCGGGTCCGGTGACCCGCGCCACTGGACTCCAACCATCGGGTCCGGTGACCCGCGCCACTCCACCCCCCTCCAGCAACCCACAGCCGTCGCCTTACCTGGAGCCTGGACTCTGCACTGTGCCTGGAGCCTCCACGCTGCTCACTCCCTCTCTCCTGGGCTTAACTCCACTGGGTCCTAGTGCCCGTCTGCCCAGCCTTGCTAACCTCAGTGGCTGTTCCACTGACTCTCCCCATCCCCCTCCAACTATGTCACCCCCGCTCTTCCCCACCCACATTACAGCCCTCTCACCCCCCCCACCCCCTGAGCACCCACCACCCCTCCAACACCCACAACGCCCCCCCCCCCTACACATCGCCCCGTCCCCAGTCCACCCACCTGCCTTTCTCTGGCCCCAACTCCCATCCCTGCCGGGTGTCTCAGCAGAGGTCTCACCTTTGTCCCCCTCCGTCCCCATCTCAATGAGTTCCGCGCCCACGCCTCACAACGCATTTCCATGGGAAGGAGTCCTCGCCCCCCAATGATGACCCTTTTTCCCGTCTCCAACGCACCCCCTCCTCGTGGAACCCCCCTCGTAACGTCCCGGTTCTGGACTCTTTATCCAGAACTGCCACCGCGACGTCAACCGCCTCAACTTCTCACTCCAATCTCTCCCCCGCTGAACGCACTGCCATCGAATCACTCCGCAAAAATCCAGATTGGGTTATCAAACCAGCCGACAAGGGAGGTGCCGTGGTAGTCTGGCGAGTCGATCTCTACAAAGCTGAGGCCACGCGCCAACTCTCGGACACCTCCTCCTACGTACCCTTGGACCATGACCCCACTGACGAGCACCAGGCCACCATATATAGCACCATCACCGACTTCGTCAATGCCCATGCCCTGCCCGACCAAGCTTCCAACCTTATCGTTCCCCAGCCCCGCACGGCCCGTTTTTACCTTCTCCCCAAAATCCACAAACCCGGCTCTCCCGGCAGACCCATTGTCTCTGCTTGTTCGTGCCCCACCGAACTCATCTCCACATACCTTGACTCCATACTATCCCCCTGGTCAAATCCCTTCCCACCTATGTTCTAGACACCTCAGACACCCTCCGCCGCCTCCGCGCATTCCACTCTCTAGGCCCTCACCCCCTCATCTTCACCATGGATGTCCAGTCACTCTACACCTCCATCCCCCACCACGATGCCCTCAAAGCCCTCCGGTTCTTCCTCGACCAGAGGAGCAACCTATACCCAGCCACTGACACCCTCCTCCGCCTAGCGGAGTTGGTCCTCACCCTCAACAACTTTACGTTTGACTCCTCCCATTTCCTCCAATCACAAGGCGTAGCTATGGGCACACGCATGGGCCCCAGCTACGCCTACCTCTTTGTCGGGTACGTTGAACAATCCTTGTTCGAGACGTACCAGGGCCCCATCCCCGACCTCTACCTCCATTACATTGACGACTGCTTTGGGGCCACCTCCTACACCCACACACGACTGACTGACTTCATCCACCTCACCACCAACTTCCATCCGGCACTCCAATACACCTGGACCATTTCCGACACTTCCCTACCATTCCTTCACCTCACCATCTCCATCGCAGGGGACAGACTTCTGACCGACATACACTACAAACCAACTGACTCACATGGCTATCTGGACTACACGTCTTCCCACCCTGCCCCCTGTAAAGACTCCATCCCCTACTCCCAATTCCTCCACCTACGCCGCATCTGCTCCCAGGATGAGACGTTCCACACCAGGGCATCAGAAATGTCATCGTTCTTCAGGGAACGGGGATTCCCCCCCGCCACCATAGATGAGGCTCGCACCAGGGTCTCATCCATACCCCGCAACACTGCTCTCTCTCCCCATCCCCGCACTCGCAACACGGGCAGAGTCCCCCTAGTCCTCACCTTTCACCCCACCAGCCGGCAAATACAACACATAATCCTCCGCCACTTCCGCCACCTCCAACGTGACCCCACCACTCGCCACATCTTCCCACCCCCCCCCCCCCCCCCCCATGTCTGCCTTCCGAAAAGACCGCTCCCTCCGCAACTCCATTGTCAATTCTTCCCTTCCCTCCCGTACCACCCCCTCCCCGGGCACTTTCCGTTGCAACCGCAAGAAATGCAACACCTGTCCCTTCACCTCCCCCCTCGACTCCATTCAAGGACCCAAGCAGTCGTTCCAGGTGCGACAAAGGTTCACCTGCACCTCCTCCAACCTCATCTACTGCATCCGCTGCTCTAGATGTCAGCTGATTTACATCGGGTAGACTATGCGGATGTTGGGCGATCGTTTCGCAGAACACCTCCGCTCAGTCCACAATAACCTACCTGAACTCCCGGTGGCTCAGCACTTCAACTCCCCCTCCCATTCCCAATCCGACCTCTCTGTCCTGGGTCTCCTCCATTGCCAGAGTGATCAACACCGGGAATTGGAGGAACAGCACCTCATATTCCGCCTGGGTTGTTTGCGTCCCGATGGCATGAACGTTGAAATCTCCCAGTTTTGCTAGCCCTTGCTGTCTCCTCCCCTTCCTTAACCCTCGAGCTGTCTCCTCCCATCCCCCCGCCCTCGGGCTCCTCCTCCTCCCTTGTTCCTTCCTTCTCCCACCCGCCCCCTATCAGTCTGAAGAAGGGTTTCGGCCCGAAACGTCGCCTATTTCCTTCGCTCCATAGATGCTGCTGCACCCGCTGAGCTTCTCCAGCATTTTGTGTACCTTCGATCTTCCAGCATCTGCAGTTCCTTCTTGAACAATCATCTCCTTTGTTTTGTCGACGTGTAATGCTAAATTGTTGTTGCCGCACCAGTCCACTAGTTGTTTCACTTCCTTCCAGTACATTGGTGGAGTCCTCACAAAATATCTTGAATAATGTGCAATAGTTATAATAAAATAATAGAGGTTGCAAGGTCTACTTTAAACTTTTTTCTAATTCATTTGCACAAATATGGCGTGAATTTCAAATACTTAAAAAATACCCTAAAAAGGCAAAAACGCGCCAATTATAAAAATGCTACATGCTATGGCGTCGCCAGCCTATCACAAATTCTTGCTGTTCTTCACACTTACGTGTACCTAAAAGTAAATGATCTCCTTGTGGTGTAAATATTTTGTTTGGAATGAATCATACCCATGATGAACTGCAGCCAATAGGGCTCAAGTTAACCTGTTTGTTTCAATGTTGCAGCTAATGGATGCCCCTGGATCTGGACTCCCCCAACATCGGGAACATATTTTCTGCCTCTATTGTGTCCAAGCTCTTAACAATCTTATATGTTTCAATGAGATATCCTCTCATCCTTCTAAGCTCCAGAGTGTACAAGCCCAGCTGATCCACTCTCTCAGTATATGACAATCCCGACATCCCGGGAATTAACCTTGTAAACCTACGCTGCACTCCGTCGATAGCAAGAATGTCCTTCCTCAAATTGGGGGACCAAAACTGCTCACAATACTCCAGGTGTGGTTGTGCGAGTGGCAGATGTCACGGCGCAGGGCGGGCAGGGGTACATCAAGTCGCAGGGCGGCTGCTGGTTGGCGGACGTGTGGTCCGGCGGCTCGACGCGGTGCCTGGATGCTCGGCGCCCCCAGGTTGGCGCAGATCCCCCCCTTTTCCCACTTGCTTCCTCAACCTCCCACCCCTCTTCTCCCCCCCCCCCCCGCCCCCTTCCTTCTCCCCCTCCACTCACTTCCATGGTCCTCATCGCCCTTCCCAACTGGCCTCCTCACCATCTCTCCCCTCCTTCCCCTCCCCTCCCTTCCCCCCCCCCACCCCTTCATCTCCCCCCCTCACTCCCACCCCCCCCCCCCTCACTCCCCTGCCCTTCCACCCCCTTCAAGCATTAGTAATGTTGATGCATAAATAATGTCCTGTTTGGACGGCTTGTTGACCCTTTGTGTTCCCCTCCTGCAGGGTTTAGGAGCCGTTGCTGACGAGGACCACATGACGGGGCACAACAAAGAGAAGCATTATGAGTGCGACGTGTGCGGCAAGGCCTGGCAGCAACCCAGCCAGCACCGCCATTCAATGTGATCACCAACGGGTTCACACGGGCGAGAAGCCCCATGGCTGCTCCACGTGCGGCAAGAGCTTTGGCTGGTTGTCGGGATGCGGGAGCACCGGCGGGTGCACAGCAGTGAGTGGCCCTTCACCTGCTCCGACTGCGGCAAAGGCTTCAAGTCGGCCAAGGACCTGATGGTACACAGGCGCGTGCACACCGGGGAGCGGCCCTACACCTGCAGCGACTGCGACAAGGGATTCACCCAGTCATACCACCTGCTGGAGCACCAGTGCAACCACACCGGCGAGCGGCCCTTCACCTGCGGCCAGAGCGGCAAGGGATTCATCTGCTCCACCAGCCTGCTGAAGCGCCAGCAGGAGCACACCGGCGACCTTCCCGTCCCCAGCCCGGTGTGAGGAGAGCGCTTTACCTTGGCCTCCCACACCCTGTCTCACCAGCGCGTGCACACGAGTGGCCAGCCCTACGACTGCCCGTAATGCGGTGAGGCATTTGATAGCTCGCGGGTGTTGTGGCAGCACCGGTGGGCGGCTGCTCCCACTGCGTCAAGCATTTCAAGAGCGCACGGGGGCTGCAGAAGCCCGAGCAGCTGCACACCGGAGAGAGACCCTTTGTGTGCGCTGAGTGTGGCAAGGGTTTCACTCGCATGTCCAGCCTGTGGAAGCACTGGCGTACCCATAGCGGTGACCGTCCCTTTCCCTGCCTGTCCTGTGGTAAGGGCTTCACCCGCCTTGACCACCTGCTGGAGCGTCACCAATACCTGCCCTCCACAGACGTTGCTTGTTCCGCTGAGTTACTCCAGCATTGTGTGTCCACTTTTGTAAACCAGATCCTGCAGTTTTTTCTTTTTAAACCATTCCGGTTAACCATCTCTGCACCTTTCCCAAAGCCTCCACATCAGTCCTGTAAAGGAGTGATCAGAACTGTATGCAATACTCGAAACGCGACCTGACCAATGTCCCTTAAAGCCGCACATATACATTCCTCTCCCCTTATCCCCCACCCTTTATCTCCTTAATTTCCCTCGTTCTGTCACTTACTCCGCTCTGCTCATCACCCCCTCATCTGGTAACATAGTGTCAGTCTGAAGAAGGGTCCCGACCCGAACTGTCACCTATCCATGTTCTCCACAGATGCTGTCTGACCCGCTGTTACTCCAGCACTGTGAAATGTCACCTATCCATGTTCTTCACAGATGCTGCCTGACCTGCTGAGTTACTCCAGCACTCTGTGAAATGTCACCTATCCATTTTCTCCACAGATTCTGCCTGACCCGCTGAGTTAATGCAGCATTTCGTGTTAGTCATAGAGTGATACCGTGTGGAAACAGGACCTTCTGCCCAATTTGCCCACACTGACCAACATGTCCTGGCTACTATAGTCCCACCTGCCTGCGTTTGGTCCATATCTCTCCAAACGTGTCCTATCCATGCACCTGTCAATAACTGTTTCTTAAACGTTGGGATAGTCACAGCCTCAAATACCTCCTCTGGCAGCTTGTTCCATACACGCACCACCATGTGTTTAAAAGTCACCCCTCAGATTGCTATTTTATCTTTTCCCCTTCACCTTAAACCCATGTCCTCTGCTCCTCGATTCCCTCACTCTGGGCAAGAGATTCTGTGCATCTAACTAAATTATGTTCTATGCAAGATTCCAGCATCTGCAGTTTCTTGTGTCTCCCTCAACTATATCCACCTATCACTTCTGAAGAAGGGTCTCAACCTGAAACATCACCCATTCCTTCTCTCTGGAGATGCTGCCTGTCCTGCTGAGTTACTCCAGCATTTTGTATCCACCTACCACTTGCCAGGCTTTGTCCAGCCCCCATCTCTCTTTTCCAATCAAGTCCTGGAGTCTGTCCCGACCCCATCTCATTTTTCCAGCTTTCTCTCCCGACTCCATCAGTCCAAAGAAGGGCACAGACCCGACACATCACCTGTCCATTCCCTCCAAAGTGCCGGTAGAACACAGCAGGTCAACCATCCGTGGTGGGGAACGGATAGAGAAGTTGTCCTAATATAAGCCCTCCTTGGCCCTGTTGAGAATGCGGTGTCCTTACATGGGATGGGATGCAAGATCCGAGCTGACCAGTCATCGACAGACCCCGTCCCCCCCCCCCCCCCTCCTTCCCCTCTTTGAGGGCCATCTCTTTGTCATTCCTCTGTCTTCTTCTCATTGGCGAAAGGAGTCAGGATTAATCCGCTTGCCAAGCCCCAGCTGTTCCCCCTCAACTCCGAGCGGTGGGATCGCGCTCTCCGCCCTTGGACGTCCGCAAGGCTCCGGCTGCGGTAAACAAGGACTTTTGCTCGACAACCCGCTGGAGCCAATGAAATAAATGTGTTTTTTTTAAGCAAAAGAAAATGTAGATGGGCCCCCAAATAGTCAGTGTCAACCGGGCAGCGCCACCAGCAACGCCTTGCCAGCAGTCTGTCTGTCCCTTCTGCTTTTATTATTATTTCAAGTATGTTTTAAAAGTATGTTTCAGTGTTTCTTGGTTTGTTTTATGTGGGGAAGTGGGGGATTGGGGGAAACTTTTCATACCACCGTACGCCCTGCGGCTTAACAACGTGGAGTGGTGCGGCCTTTCCTGATGACCGGCCCGGGCTTCAAGCCGCGGGCGTGGACTTTACCATCGTTGAGCCTGCGATCCTTTGCCGAGGATCGCCGGTGAAACGTACGCCGCGGAGCCTGTGGACTTTGACACCGTGAAGCCCGCGGTTTCCGGTAAGAAGAGGCCGACTCGGGTGCTCCATGCTGCGGAGTGTTCCAATCCTTCCCGCCGCCGGTGTTTCCGTCATCCCGACGGAGGGCTTTGGACATCGGACCGTCGACAGCGGCAAGTGTGGAGGGTTCACCAGCCCCGACCACGGGTGAACAAACGAGGAAGATGATTGAACTTTATTATATTCCATCACAGTGAGGAATATGGATTCCGCTGTGGTGGTTGTTTATGTTAAATTTTATTTTATGTGGCTGTGTGTCTTGTTGCTTTTTCTTAGTATGGCTATATAGAAACATAGAAAATAGGTGGTAGACCATTCGGCCCTTCGAGCCTGTACCGCCATTCAATATGATCATGGCTGATCATCTAACTCAGTATCCTATACCTGCCTTCTCTCCATACCCCCTGATCCATTTAGCCACAAGGGCCACATCTAACTCCCTCTTAAATATAGCCAACGAACTGGCCTCAACTACATTCTGTGGAAGAGAATTCCCAGAGATTCACCACTCTCTGTATAAAAAATGTTTTTCTCATCTCGGTCCTAAAAGACTTCCCCCTTATCCTTAAATTGTGTGACCCCTTGTTCTGGACTTCCCCAACATCGGGAACAATCTTCCTGCATCTAGCCTGCCCAACCCCTTAAGCATTGTGTACGTTTCTATAAGATCCCCCCTCAATCTTCTAAATTTTAGTGAGTACAAGCCGAGTCTATCCAGTCTTTCTTCATATGAAAGTCCTGCCATCCCAAGAATCAGTCTGGTGAACCTTCTCTGTACTCCCTCTATGGCAAGAATGTCTTTCCTGTATAATAAATTCTAACTTGATAAGCTTTCCTGTATATATATATTTTTTAAATCATTGGGGGAACAGGTGAGTGGTGGAATATGGCATTGGGGGAACGGGTGAGTGGTGGAATATTGTATTGGGAGAACGGGGCCCCAAAGAACCCACTTGATCCACAAATATTTAAAAAAAAAGAATAATGCCAACTGATCGTGCACAATTGTGACGGCTTGATTTCAAAGGCAGGGCAGGGGCATTACCTGAGAGATTCGGGGGATTAGAAGAAGTTTCTTCCGTGTTTTTCCCATCAGTTGTTGTCTGGGGAGGAAGGCGGTGGTGCTCGGGCCGTCGGGGCTAGGATGCGCGGGAGGAAGGCTGAGCTCGCCTCCCCTGCCCCGACACGCATCCGGCCCACCACGGCGGGGTGGGGGTAGCATGCAAACTCCACACGGACAGCGTCAGTGGACGCCTTGCCCGGAGAAAGGCCCTTCGGCCCCTCTCGTCTGTGCTGGCCCGGATATCTGCAACACAATCTTGCGTTGTTCTGCACTGGATATTGCGTTGTCATCACTGTATGTTCACTGTTTGCTCTGGCGGCTGCGTGTGATCGGGAGATTTCATCACCTCCCGATCGATGTGCAGAATAACAAACTAATGAAGCATCTGGAACACAGTTCTCCTGGGTTGCTGCAGGCTGAAGCATCAAACTACTACCCTGTTGAGCCCCGTCAGTCCCACAGCATAGAAACACACAGCCATGCCTATCGAAGCTAATTCCACATGCCCGCGTCTGGCCCCTAACCCTCTCTGCCTTTCCCAGAAAGGAGATGAGGAGGAATTTCTTTAGCCGGAGGGCGGTGAATCTATGGAATTCATTGCCACAGACGGTGGTGGAGGTCAAGGCATCGGGTATTGTTTAGATTTTTGAGATACTGCGCGGAATCAGGCCCTTCGACCCACAGAGTCCTCGCTGACCACTGGCTCCATCCTACACACATTAGGGACAATTTTGTTGGGGGAACAGGCCTCCCGTGTGGGAGGGACCCAACAGGTACAACTTCTAGACTAGTTCATTAAAATCAGAGAATGGCATTTCTCAACTCGAACAAAGTTTGACAAGTAGCCAAGTGTCCCGAACTGAAACATTGCCCATATATTTTTCCACAGGGAAAAGTGGGATAACATTAGCTGCCCTAAAATCAACAGGAACTGATCCTGAATCTATAGAACATTGGAAAACGATCACCAATGCGTCCATGATTTCTAGAGCCACTTCCTTAAGTACCCTGGTATGCAGAACATCAGGCCCAGTTCCCCTATCACCCTAGATCCTTTGGCCACGAGTACATCAGTGAGTTTATGTCTTCCTGAGTAATGACGGATCCAAAGTACCCCACAGATTCCAATCTTCTCCACAGATGCTGCCTGACACTCCTCCCCTCTCCCCCCTCCACCCCCCCCCCCCCCCCCCCCCGAGGGGCGAAGGGGGGAGGAAGCGAGACGGAAGAAAGGGTGTGGGAAGGGGAGTGGAGGAAGTGGGTGATTGGAGGAAGGGGCTTGGGGGGGGGGGGGGAGTGAGTGGAGGGGTGTGGGTGATTAGGGAAGGGGAAGGGGAGTGGGGCGAGAGGGAGTTGGTGAATGGGGGGACGGGTGAATGGGGGCGAGGGGAGTGGCTGAATGGGGAAGGGGAGTGGGGGGAGGGGGAGTGGGTGAGTGGGGGGTGAGGATTGGGGGGAGGGGAGTGGGTGAATGAGGAAGGGGAGTGGGGCGAGGGCGAGTGGGTGAATGAGGGAGGTGTGAATGGGGCGAGGGAAGTGGCTGAATGGGGATGGGGAGTGGGTGGAGGGGGTGAGTGGGAGTCCCGTGAGTGGGGGAGTGTCACATTCTGCCCTCTCCTCATTCTCATCCACTTCACCTCCCAGTACTTTTCCACCGGTCCCTCCTTCTCCTCACCTGCCTGCCTGCCACTCCCCTCTCATCAGCCCAACTCTCCTCACCTGTTGCACTCAGTTGCCTCTGATCACCAATTAACCCGGTATATAGACTCTCCTCACCATTCACGCAGTGCCAGATTGTTCTCAGCATTCATGCAAGACTCTCCAGCGATTTTCCGACTACGTCTCCTGCCTGCCCCTCTTCGGAACCCTCGCTCAATCCTGAGCCTCTGTGTGAGTACGGTGTACCCATTCCTGTGTTACTACTCTGTGTTACAGTATCGTAATAAAGTTCATTACCAACTATACCTGCCTGATTCTGTGCTGCTATTGGGTCCAAGCTATACCCGTTACAGTACAATCTGGCCAACAATGGACTCAGCGCACACAACGTCTCCGTCAAACCGCTTCCAGAGGATTGAGCACACGCTCCTGCAGCACGAAGCTATGCTCACTGCCTCCAACTCCGAGGTTCGACAGGCTGTGTCGAACCAAGATCAAGCATTGGTTGCACTAGCCACCCAGGTCCAACAGCTGACGACCACCCTCGCCCAGGGTACACCCCATGCTTTGCCTCCGGCTCCGACAGCACCAGCTCCCGGTCCGCCAGGACCATCACCTGAGCCCCGGGTGGGAACCCCGGAGCGCTACGCTGGAAACCCGGAGGGCTGCAACCCATTCAGCACGAACTGTTCCATTCGCTTCGCCCTACAGCCCTACACCTTCGCCCAGGAAGCGCCGAGAGTTGCGTTTACCATTAATCACCTGACTGGCAGAACTCGGCTGTGGGGAACGGCTGAATGGGAGCGACGCGCGCCGGCTTGCTCCTCTTTCCAGGCCTTCGCCGCGGAGCTTCGCAAGGTGTTCGGTGAGGTTTCGATGGGTCCGGACGCTGCGGGAAGTCTGCTGGGCTTGAGCCAGGGGAACCAGAGCGTCGCTGACTTCGCCATCGACTTTCGCACCAGGGCCCATCAGAGTGATTGGAACGCCCCGGCCCAGTGTGACGCTTTCTTGCTGGGCTTGAATGACTATATCAAGGATGAGTTGGTGTCCCACGACCTTCCTTCTTCTCTGGATGGGCTTATCGAGCTAACGACCCGTCTGGACCGATGCATCCTGGCGAGACGTCAGGAGAGGCGACAGGGACAGGCGGACCGCCAGCTATCCACGCAAGCTCGTTTTCCTCCGGAGACTGGACTACCTTCGTCGGGTCAACCGTCGAGGCAACCCGAACCCATGCAGGTGGGTCGCACCAGTCTCACCCCCGAGGAACGGGAACATCGGCGTCGGGGGAACCTCTGTCTATACTGTGGCCTGGCGGGTCATTACATCTCCAAGTGTCCAGTAAAAGGCCAGACTCACCAGTAGCGGAGGAATTACTGGTGAGTCGAACCTCTGAACTTTCCTCTGCCCGACGCCCTCTTTGTCATGCCCGTCTGCTGTTGTCTGATGGTTCTCACACCCTCGCCACCTTCATAGACTCTGGTTGTGACATTAATCTTATGGACAAGGAACTAGCCCGCCAGCTAGGCATCAGTTGTGTTCCCCTGCCTGAACCTGTTCCCGCCAACGCCCTCGACGGCCATCTCCTGGGGACTGTTTCTCACCAGACCGTCCCAGTGCGCATGCTCCTGTCTGGTAATCACGATGTGACCATTCAGTTCCACATCCTGCAGTCTCCCCGTCTTCCCCTCATCCTGGGTTACCCCTGGCTTCGGCGACTCAACCCCAACATCGACTGGAGGACGGGGGTCATCTTGGGTTGGAGCCCTTCCTGCCACCAAGTGTGCCTGAAGCAAGCCTCAGCTCCTCAACCGGCCACCTGCTCCAGTGCTGCTCCAGATCTGACGGGGGTCCCAGCCGAATACCATGACTTTGGGGAGGTTTTTAGCGAGTCTAGGGCCACCTCCCTTCCTCCTCATCGGCCCTATGACTGCGCCATAGACCTCCTGCCTGGTTCCGCTCCTCCTAGGGGTCGCCTTTACTCCCTGTCCGCCCCTGAGAGAGGCGCCATGGAGAAATACATAAATGACTCCTTGGCTACTGGTCTCATCCGTCCCTCCTCGTCTCCTGCTGGGGCTGGGTTCTTCTTCGTGGAGAAGAAGGACAAATCTCTGCGTCCCTGCATAGATTACCGGGGGCTCAACGGCATCACGGTGAAGAATCGCTACCCTCTTCCACTCATCTCCTCTGCTTTCGAACTCCTGGAGGGGGCCACCATCTTTTCGAAGTTGGATCTACGCAACGCCTACCACTTGGTCCGCATCAAAGAGGGAGATGAGTGGAAGACCGCCTTCAACACTCCCACGGGACATTATGAATACCTGGTGATGCCCTTTGGCCTTCCAGGCTTTGGTCAATGGCGTTCTCAGAGACATGTTGAACAAGTGCGTGTTCGTCTATCTTGATGACATCCTCATATTTTCACAGACCAAGGAGGAACACGTACACCACGTCCAGGCAGTTCTACATCGGCTCCTGGAGAACTCGCTCTTCGTTAAAGCTGAGAAGTGCGGGTTTCACTCCCCGTCAGTCTCCTTCCTAGGGTACATCGTTGGCCAAGGGAACATCAAGATGGACCCCGCCAAGGTCTCTGCTGTCACCACCTGGCCTGTTCCTGACTCCCGCAAGCAGCTCCAAAGGTTCCTGGGGTTCGCCAATTTTTACCGACGGTTCATCCGTGGCTACAGTACTGTGGCCGCACCCCTCACGGCACTCACCTCCTCCAAGGTTCCGTTCCGGTGGTCTGCCGCGGCCGACGACGCGTTTCAGACACTCAAGACACGGTTTACATCGGCCCCCATCCTCCAAGTTCCGGACTCAGAGAGACAGTTCGTGGTGGAGGTGGACGCCTCCGACGTGGGGATGGGAGCTGTTCTGTCCCAGCGGGCTGCCGGGGACCAGAAGCTCCATCCATGCGCCTTCTTCTCCCGACGCCTGACCCCTGCTGAGAGGAATTATGACAGTTGGCGGTTAAGTTGGCGTTGGAGGAATGGCGTCACTGGCTGGAGGGAACCGAGCAGCCTTTCTTGGTTTGGACTGACCACAAGAACCTTGAATACCTCCAGTCAGCCAAGAGGCTCAACTCTCGTCAGGCCCGCTGGTCTCTCTTCCTCACCCGCTTCAACTTCTCCCTCTCCTACCGACCTGGGTCCCGCAACGTGAAGCCCGATGCCCTCTCTCGACAGTTCTTGGAGAAGGCAGAGCCTGCCTCTGGCCCCAAGACCATCCTCCCGTCCTCGCACAGGGTTGCCTCCCTCACCTGGGAAGTGGAGGAGAAGGGCAATGCGGCCTTGGAGAACCAGCCGGGACCCAGCGCATGCCCTCCTGATCGCCTGTTTGTGGTTTCTGCCCTGCGGTCCGACGTCCTTCAGTGGGCCCACTGCTCTCGACTCACCTGTCATCCCGGCATTCAGCGGGCCACGGGGATGGTGCTACAGAGGTTCTGGTGGGCATCGCTGGAGGAGGACACTCGGGAGTTTGTCAACGCCTGTCCCGTTTGCAACCAGCACAAGGTCTCACACCAAGCTCCTGCGGGTCATCTGCTTCCACTGCCTGTACCCCATCGACCATGGTCCCACATCTCCCTGGACTTCGTTACCGGCCTGCCCCCATCCAGTGGTCACACCACCATCCTGACTGTGATCGATAGATTTAGCAAGATGGCTCACTTCGTGCCCCTGCCCAAGCTTCCGTCAGCCAAGGAAACTGCCGAGCTCATGTTACTCCACATCTTCAGGCTCCATGGTCTCCCGGTCGATGTGGTCTCCGACCGGGGTCCCCAGTTTGACTCTGTGTTCTGGAGGGAGTTCTGCATGCTTGTGGGGGCCACCGTGAGCCTGACGTCCGGATTTCATCCCCAGTCCAACGGCCTGACTGAAAAGAAGATTCAGGAAATGGAGACGGCGCTGCGGTGTATGGTGTCCAAGCATCCCTCCTCCTGGTCCCAGCAGTTGTTGTGGGTGGAGTACGCCCACAACACCCTGACAAGCTCGGCCACTGGGCTCTCCCCTTTCCAGTGTGCCTACAGGTTCCAGCCTCCACTGTTCCCGGCGCTGGAGAAAGAGGTTTCCTGCCCGTCCGTCCAGGCCTTCATTCGTCGCTGCCGCCGGACGTGGTCCCAAGCCAGGGCGGCTCTTCTCCGCTCCGTGGACCGTTACGCCACGGCTGCCAACCGTCACCGCACCCAGGCCCCCACCTACCTCGCGGGCCAGAAGGTGTGGCTGTCGACCCGAAACCTTCCCTTGAGGGTGGAGTCCAAGAAGTTGGCACCCAAGTTCATCGGTCCCTTTGAGATCCAGAAGGTCATCAACCCAGCGGCTGTGAGGCTCAAGTTGCCTCGTTCCTGTAACGGGTAGGTGGGTCCATCCTACGTTCCACGTGTCCAGAGTAAAGCTAGTCCGGGAGAGCTCCCTGGTCCCCGCAGTGCCTCCTCCACCTCCTCGTCTCATCGACGGAGGCCCCGCCTTTACAGTCCACCGCCTCCTGCGCTCCCGCTGTCGCGGGAGGGGTCTCCAATACCTGGTCGATTGGGAGGGTTACGGTCCAGAGGAGAGGTCCTGGGTTCCTGCTCGACACATCCTGGACGCCTCCCTCATCAGGGAGTTTCACCGGCGTCATCCCGACCAGCCGTCCAAGTCCGCCACTCCTAGAGGGGTCGCCGCCCCTGAGACTCTGTCCCCTCTTCCGTCTGAGGCACCCAGTGATGACGAGACGGAGCTTTCCGCTGATGCTATGGAGGAGGATGCGGACATGGATGTCTCGGACGAAGATTAGCCCTCCTCCGGTCCCCCTCCTCCCACTCGACTCTGCGTGGGATTGGGTTTATTTTATTTATTGTATTTTTTTTGTTTTGGGACGTCAGGAGCCGTCCCCGTGAGGGGGGGGGGTCTGTCACAGTCTGCCGTCTCTTCATTCTCATCCACTTCACCTCCCAGTATTTTCCACCGGTCGCTCCTTCTCCTCACCTGCCTGCCTGCCACTCCCCTCTCATCAGCCCAACTCTCCTCACCTGTTGCACTCAGTTGCCTCTGATCACCAATTAACCCGGTATATAGACTCTCCTCACCAGTCACACTGTGCCAGATTGTTCTCAGCATTCATGCAAGACTCTCCAGCGATTTCCCGACTACGTCTCCTGCCTGCCCCTCTTCGGAACCCTCGCTCAATCCTGAGCCTCTGTGTGAGTACGGCGTACCCATTCCTGTGTTACTACTCTGTGTTACAGTATCGTAATAAAGTTCATTACCAACGATACCTGCCTGATTCTGTGCTGCTATTGGGTCGAAGATATACCCGTTACAGGGAGGGGTGAGTGGGGCAGTCTGTGAGTAGGGGAGTCTGTGAGAGGGGGAGTCTGTGAGAGGGGGAATCTGTGAGAGGGGATCGGAGAGTGGGGTAATGAGTGAGTGGGGGACCGGTAAGTGGGGGAGGGGTGAGTGGGGGGCAGCGGTGCGTGGGGGACAGGGTGTGGTGGGAAGGGAGGGGGTGAGTTGGAGGGGGTGAGAGGGGTGAGTCGGGGAGGGGGGAGCGGGGGAGGAGGTGAGCGGGGGGAGTGGGCGAGGGCATGAGTGGGGGGAGGGGGTGAGTGGGGGGAGGGGTGATTGTGGGGGACGGGGTGAGTGTGGGGGGAGAGGGTGAGTTGGGGGGAGTGTGGGGAGGGGGTGACTGGGGAGGGGGTGAGTCTGGTGAGTGGGGGGTGGGGAGAGTGGGGGTGAATGGGGGAGAGTGGGGGTGAGTGTGGGTGAGTGGAGGGAGGGGTGAATGGGGGTGAGGGGTGAGTGTGGGTGAGTGGGGGGAGGGGTGAATGGGGGTGAGTGTGGGTGAGTGGGGGGGGTGAATGGGGTGTGAATGTGGATGAGTGGGGGGGGGGTGAATGGGGGTGAATGTAGGTGTGGGGAGGGGTGAATGGGGGTGAGTGTGGGGAGGGGTGAATGGGGGTGAGGGGGTGAGTGGGGGCAAGAGGTGAGTAGGGGATTAGGGGAAGGGGTGAGTGTGGGGAGGGGGGGAGTGGGTGAGTGGGGGGGGTGGTGAGTGGGGGAGGGGGTGAGTGTGGGGGGAGGGGTGAGTAGGGGTGAGAGTGGGTGGGGGGTGGGGGGGTGAGTGTGGGCGGTGAGTGTGGTGATAGTGGGGGTGAGTGTGGGGATGAGTGTGGGGGTGTGTGTGGGGGTGAGACTGGACGTGAGTGTGGGGGTGAGAGTCGGCGTGAGTGGGGGGGGTGAGAGTGGGGGTGAGTGTGGGGGTGAGTGTGGGGGTGAGTAGGGGGGTGAGTGTGGGGGAGTGTTGACCTCATCGAGCCCATAGGGGTGAGTGGGGGAGGGGTGAGTGGAGAGCATTGAGTGGGGGGCAGGGGTACGTGGGGTGAGTCGGGGAGGGGGGAGCGGAGGAGGAGGTGAGTGGGGGGGAGGGGTGAGTGGGCGAGGGTATGAGTGGTGAGTGATGGGTGGGAGGAGGGGGTGAGTGGGGGAGGGGGTGAGTGGGTGAGTAGGGGAGTGGGGAGAAGGGGTGAGTGTGGGGATTTCGGGGAGGGGGTGAGTGGGGGGGAGGGGTGAGTGTGGGGGAGGGGGTGAATGGGGGTGAAGGGAGAGGGGTGAGTGGGGGGTGGGGTGAATGGGGGTGAGTGTGTGTGAGGTGAATGGGGGTGAGTGTGGGTGATTGGGGGGAGGGGGTGAGTGGGGGGAGGGGGTGAGTAGGGGATTGGGGGGAACGGGTGAGTGTGGGGAGGGGGTGAGTAGGGGAGTGGGTAGAAGGGGTGAGTGTGGTGAGGGGGTGAGTGGGAGGAGGTGGTGAGTGGGGGGAGGGGGTGAGTGGGGGAGACTGGGGAGAGGGGTGAGTAGGGGTGAATGTGGGTGAGTGGGGGAGAGAGTGCGCGTGAGTGGGGGTGAGTGTGGGGGAGTGTTGACCTCATCGAGCCCAGCGCTGTGACGTGTCCCCGCCCCGCCCGGCTCCGTGTCGTCGGACAGCCCCGCCCAGCGCCGTGACGTCACCTCCACCCCGAGGCAGCCGCTTGAGCAAGAAGCTGGAAGATGGCGGTTTTATAAAATGGCGACGGTGGCGACAAGATGCCGGAGTAACTCAGCGTCTGTGGAGAGAAGGAACTGGGCCACGGCGTTGCTGGTCGACACCCTTCTTCACAATGAAGGGGAATCAAGAACTAGATGGCACAAAATACAAAGCTGGAGACAGACAGTAGCTTTGTCAAATAGTGATCGAGTCACAAATGTCAGTCAGTCAGTGTGGAAACAAACTGGACCAACACACTTCACTTCAGGCCCAACAGCCAGGAACCTGCAAGAATAAGCGCTGGGCCCTTTCAAGTTTCAAGATTCAATTTATTCATCACTTCACCAATTAAGGTACATGCTGTGCAATGAATTAATGAATAATTTTATTTGGCCAAGTCAAGGTCAAGTTCAAGTCAAGTCAAGTTTATTCATCACATACACGTACGAGATGTGCAGTGAAATGAAAAGTGGCAATGCTCGCGGACTTTGTGCAAAAACACAAACAAACATACAAACTACAAACAGAATGGAATAGAATCACATATTTTGAATTGAATTGATTTTATTAGGGACAGTGCATATTAATAAACATTTGCATGTAATATGCAAGATTGTAGCCAGTAGCTAATTTCCATCTTTAGTCCCACACAAGGTAAACACATCCCAAACAAGGTGAAAACAAAAGACAAAAACAAAAACAAAACAAACAATATGGAAATATTATTTTTCATATTAAATATTGTGGGCGGAAGGAAAAGGAAAAAATCAGCTTTTTAAAAAAAAAAGCAGTAGAGTGGTACAGTAAAGTTAGTACCTGGTGAGAAAGGAGTTTACAGTCCTAATGGCCTCTGGGAAGAAACTCCTTCTCAACCTCTCCGTTCTCACAGCATGGCAACGGAGGCGTTTGCCTGACCGTAGCAGCTGAAACAGTCCGTTGCAGGGGTGGAAGGGGTCTCCCATGATTTTATTGGCTGTGGAGTTGCACCTCCTGATGTATAGTTCCTGCAGGGGGGGGCGAGGATGTTCCCATAGTGCGTTCGGCCGAACGCACTACTCTCTGCAGAGCCTTCTTGTCCTGGGCAGAGCAATTCCCAAACCAGTGAGTTCAAGTGAGTTTATTGTCATGTGTCCCTGATAGGACAATTAAATTCTTGATTTGCTTCAGCACAACCGAACTTAGTAGGCATTTACTACAAAACAGATCAGTGTGCATTGCTGCTCACATACAAGGAATTTGCCTCGGTGCTCCCTCCGCCCGCTCACAAGTCACAACACGACACACAGTAACAATTAAAGGGCCTGTCCCACTTGGCCGTCATTTGCGCGTCATGCAGATGGCGCGTGACGATTTTGTACGTCACAAAATGCCGCGTGTGGCCCCGCGTCAATAGACAATAGGTGCAGGAGGAGGCCATTCGGCCCTTCGAGCCAGCACCGTCATTCAATGTGATCACAGCTGATCATCCCCAATCAGTACCCCATTCCTGCCTTCTCCCCATATCCCCTGACTACACTATTTTTAAGAGCCTATCTAGCTCGCTCTTGAAAACATCCAGAGAACCAGCCTCCACCGCCCTCTGAGGCAGAGAATTCCACAGACTCACCACTCTCTGTGAGAAAACGTGTTTCCTCGTCTCCGTTCTAAATGGCTTACCCCTTATTCTTAAACTGCAGGTTCAGCACTCAGTGAAGAAAAGATAATGGCATGTTGACCTTCATAGCAAGAGGAGTTGAGTGCAGCTTTGGTCTAATTTGTGGAAGGACATTCTTGCTATTGAGGGTGTGCAGCTTAAGTCAGGCACATGCCATGAGTAATTACTCAAGTTAGGCAGGCAGTCGGCTTTTTTTTTTAAAATCTTAAACCGCGCATGCACAGATGGTTCTCTCCCTGTAAAAAATAAAAATAAGTAACAATTCAATTTTCCCAAGGCTTCTAAATCTTCTTTATTTTTTAATTACTGAATGGGTGGGGGATGGAGGATGAAGGCAGGTGGAGAGATGGTGGGAAAAACGGGAGCACACCTGGACAAGATGAATCAGTTGTCATCTTATTGAATGACAATACTAATTCAAGGGACCAATTGGAGTGAGAGTTCCTATCCCCTCCCTAACCCCCCCCTTCCCCTTCCTCCTCTTCAAGCACCAGGAACGTTCAAGCGCTAGTAATGTCCTGTTTGCCAGCTTGTTGACCCTCTGTGTTCCCCTCCTGCAGGGTTTAGGAGAGACGGGGACGTGAGCAGCCATTGAGGGCAGCCAAGGTGCCGGTGAGCTCCCCGTGTGCGGGCCGAGCTTCGAGGGGCTGAGCTTCGGTGGCGGACCATATGGCGGGGCATAACAAGGAGAAGCGTTATAAGTGCGACGTGTGCGGCAAGGCCTGGCAGAGCCTGAGCAAGCTGGAGATCCACTGGCGGGTGCACACGGGAGAACGCCCCTTCGACTGTTCGGAGTGCGGCAAGAAATTCTCCCTCTACGCCCACCTGCTGCGGCACTACCAAGTGCACTCCGGCAAGAAGCCCTTTACCTGCTCCGACTGCGGCAAGGGCTTCACAACGACGAATGAACTGAAGATCCACCGGCGGGTGCACACGGGCGAGAAGCCCTTCACCTGCTCCGACTGCGGCAAGTGCTTCAAGACGACGAATGAGCTGAAGACCCACCGGCGGGTGCACACGGGCGAGAAGCCCTTCGGCTGCTCCGACTGCAGCAAGAGCTTCAAGAGGTTGAATGAGCTGAAGATCCACCGGCAGGTTCACACGGGCGAGAAGCCCTATGGCTGCCCCGACTGCGACAAGAGCTTTGCTCAGTCGTCGGGGCTACGGCAGCACCGGCGGGTGCACAGCAGTGAGCGGCCCTTCACCTGCTCCGACTGCACAAAAGGCTTCAAGTCGTCCACGGACCTGAAGGTGCACAGGCGCCTGCACACCGGGGAGCGGCCCCACATCTGCAGCGACTGCGGCAAGGGCTTCACCCGCTCCAAAACACTGCTGCAGCACCAGCGCACCCACACCGGCGAGCATCCCTACTCCTGCGCCCTGTGCGGCAAGGGCTTCACCCGCTCCAACCGCCTGCTGTCCCACCAGCTGGTGCACGCCGGCGACCGTCCCACGCCCAGGCCCTTTGGCTGCTCCAACTGTGGCAAGAGCTTCAAGAGGGCGCATCAGCTGAAGATCCACCGGCGAGTGCACACGGGCGAGAAACCCTATGTCTGCTCCAGCTGCGGCAAGAGCTTTGCCCGGTTGTCGGGGCTGCAGGTGCACTGGTGGGTGCACCGCAGTGAGCGGCCCTTCACCTGCTCCCACTGCGGCAAAGGCTTCAAGTTTTCCACGAGCCTGAAGGTTCACAGGCGCCTGCACACCGGGGAGCAGCCCTACACCTGCAGCAAATGCAGCAAGTGTTTCACCTACTACACCAGCCTGCTGCACCACCAGCGCACCCACACCGGGGAGCACCCCTAAATCTGCACCCTGTGCGGCATGGGCTCACCCACTCCACCATGAAAGAGCTAATAGTCAAATCTGATAGTCAAATCTAAAATGGAGTCATTCTTCTACAAAAGCATGGACTAGTAGAACAAAAGAATGGCTCGGTGACAAGTCTGAATGACTTTGTAAATTATATGGAACACAATATTTATTGCTGGCCATTATAAATCAGAGCATTGAGTATAGAAGTTGGGATGTAATGTTAAAATTGCACAAGGCATTGGTGAGGCCAATTCTGGAGTGGTGTACAATTTTGGTCGCCTAATTATAGGAAGGATGTCAACAAAATAGAGAGAGTACAGAGGGGATTTACTAGAATGTTGTCTGGGTTTCAGCAACTAAGTTACAGAGAAAGGTTGAACAAGTTAGGTCTTTATTCTTTGGAGCGCAGAAGGTTAAGGGGGGACTTGATAGAGGTCGTTAAAATGATGAGAGGGATAGACAGAGTTGACGTGGATAAGCTTTTCCCATTGAGAGTAGGGACGATTCAAACAAGAAGACATGACTTGAGAATTAAGGGACAAATTTAGGGGTAACATGAGGGGGAACTTCTTTACTCAGAGAGTGGTAGCTGTGTGGAATGAGCTTCCAGTGGAAGTGGTGGAGGCAGGTTCGATTTTATTATTTAAAATTAAATTGGATAGGTATATGGACGGGAAAGGAATGGAGGGTTATGGTCTAAGTGCAGGTAGATGGGACTAGGGGAAAATAAGTGTTCAGCACGGACTTGAAGGGCCGAGATGGCCTGTTTTCCGTGCTGTAATTGTTATATGGTTATAATATGGAGGACAGTTGTCTTTCAATAAAGATATTAAGATGGCAGCCTGCAGCAATAACATATGCTTCATTCAAGGCCATAAAGAAGCTAAGATATAAGGAAATAGCGGACGCTCCAGAGATAAGTAATAACGTGTTATTGGATGAGCTTGATTTGGACCCAGCCTTCCAATCTTCTGAAAGACTGCAGAATCTTTCAGTCATGCCATATTCAGACCAAGTAGGACTGTTTTACTGATAAGAAAAATGTATAATTGTGCCAACTCTTCTTTGTTCTGTGAGTGGGAGCCCGAGAAGCACTGAGCAACGTTTGTGCTCATTGTAGATCTTTTGCCACTCCCGTCTGACGAATCGATTAAAGATTGCCACGTTTTACCTTTAACACCTTTTTGTTGCTATCTGCTTTTTAAGAAACAAACTTTGACAACCAGGCTGCCAGGGCTCGAAATTGCCTGGTTGCCAATGACCATCTAAAGTCCTGCCGGGCAACATAGAAACATAGAAATATAGAAAATAGGTGCAGGAGTAGGCCATTCGGCCCTTCGAGCCTGTACCGCCATTCAATATGATCATGGCTGATCATCCAACTCAGTACCCTGTACCTGCCTTCTCTCCATACCCCCTGATCCATTTAGTAACAAGGGCCACATCTAACTACCTCTTAAATATAGCCAATGAACTGGCCTCAACCACCTTCTGTGGCAGAGAATTCCACAGATTCACCAATCTCTGTGTGAAAAATGTTTTTCTCATCTCGGTCCTAAAAGATTTCCCCCTTATCCTTAAACTGTGACCCCTTGTTCTGGACTTCCCCAACATTGGGAACAATCTTCCTTCATCTGGCCTGTACAACTCCTTAAGAATTTTGTAAGTTTCTATAAGATCCCCCCTCAATCTTTTAAATTCTAGCGAGTACAAGCCGAGTACAAGAGTACATATATTATGTATCTATTTTTCCCTGTTACCATGTCTACCTTCAAAGGTGTCCAACAGATCGATTCAATTCTTTATCAACTTACCTTGCTGTGACTGGGCACAACAGAGATTGATGATTGAAGATTCAAGAGGAATTAGCTGAATGGTGGCCGATTAGGAAAAGGAGATGCAACGAAACCTGGGTGTCATGGTACACCAGTCATTGAAAGTAGGCATGCAGGTGCAGCAGGCAGTGAAGAAAGCGAATGGTATGTTAGCATTCATAGCAAAAGGATTTGAGTATAGGAGCAGGGAGGTTCTATTGCAGTTGTACAGGGTCTTGGTGAGACCACACCTGGAGTATTGCGTACAGTTTTGTTCTCCTAATCTGAGGAAAGACATTCTTGCCATAGAGGGAGTACAGAGGTTCACCAGACTGATTCCTGGGATGTCAGGACTTTCATATGAAAAAAGACTGGATAGACTCGGCTTGTACTCGCTAGAATTTAGAAGATTGAGGGGGATCTTATAGAAACTTACAAAATTCTTAAGGGGTTGGACAGGCTAGATGCAGGAAGATTGTTCCTGATGTTGGGGAAGTCCAGAACAAGGGGTCACAGTTTAAGGATAAGAGGGAAATCTTTTAGGACCGAGATGAGAAAAAAAATTTTCACACAGAGAGTGGTGAATCTCTGGAATTCTCTGCCACAGAAAATAGTTGAGGCCAGTTCATTGGCTATATTTAAGAGGGAGTTAGATGTGGCCCTTGTGGCTAAAGGGATCAGGGGGTATGGAGAGAAGGTAGGTACAGGATACTGGGTTGGATGATCAGCCATGATCATATTGAATGGCGGTGCAGGCTCGAAGGGCCGAATGGCCTACTCCCGCACCTATTTTCTATGTTTCTGTGATTGAAGATTCAAGAGGAATAGACCCATGCTATGGCCATGTCATAATAATTGTCGGCCCTTCACAAAAAACATGCTTGCATCAATCTGTAGTGTGCATGGTTAAGCACATATGTTACCATGGTCAAGGTGCCAAGGAAAGAGCGTTCACGTCGCGGCCCTGTTTCAACCAATCTTTCCACCACCACGCACAAGAAGCGCAAGACAGACAACATTGTGCAGATGCCGAGAAGTGTGTTCAGCTCTGGCTGAACAACTTCTATTCTTGTGTGTGGACTCGATAAGAAGAAGTAGACCATGGTCAAAGGATTTATTGACACAGGTTGAACGTACGTTGAATAATCCAACCCCATTTTTGTTTGGAAGTGGAAAGAAATAATAGAAATTGCATTCATTGCAACATGTAAAAAGAGTTGATATACTGAATTATAATTTTGCTACATGTCATTGTGGGATATATCATGTCTTGATTGGTGAATATATTTAGTTTGTGACTTTATTATAGAAAATAGACAACAGGTGCATGAGTAGGCCATTCGGCCCTTCGAGCCAGCTCCGCCATTCAATGTGATCATGGCTGATCATCCCCAATCAGTACCCCGTTCCTGCCTTCTCCCCATGTCCCCTGACTCCGCTATTTTTAAGAGCCCTATCTAGCTCTCTCTTGAAAGCATCCAGAGAACCTGCCTCCACCGCCATCTGAGGCAGAGAATTCTACACTCACAACTCGCTGTGAGAAAAAGTGTTTCCTCGTCTCCGTTCTAAATGGCTTACTCTTTATTCTTAAACTGTGGCCCCTGGTTCTGGATACCCCAACACCGGGAACATGTTTCCTGCATCTAGCTTGTCCAAACCCTTAACAATCTTATATGTTTCAATGAGATACCCTCTCATCCTTCTCAACTCCAGAGTGCACAAGCCCAGCTGCTCCATTCTCTCAGCATTTGACAGTCCCGCCATCCCGGGAATTAAACTTGTAAACCTACGCTGCACTCCCTCAATAGCAAGAATGTCCTTCCTGAAATTAGGGGACCAAAACTGCACACAATACTCCAGGTGTGGTCTCACTAGGGCTCTGCTCATCTATCTCTCTCTTAAATCCATCCAATGACTTGGCCTTCACTGCCCCCTGTGGCAGGGAATTCCATAAATTCACAACTCTGGGTGAAAAATATTTTTCTCACCTCAGGTTTAAATGACCTCCCCTTTTATCTAAGACTGTGTCACCTGGTTCTGGACTCACCCAACATTGGGAACATTTTCCTGCATCTATACAATTCAATTTATTGTCATTTGGACCCCTTGAGGTCCAAACGAAATGTCGTTTCTGCAGCCATACATTACAAAACAAAAAGACCTGAGACACAACACAGTTTACACAAACATCCATCACATCATTGTGATGGAAGGCAAAAAAAAAATTATCTCTCCACTGCACTCTCTCCCCCGATGTCAGAGTCAAAGTCAAAGCCCCCGGCTGGCGATGGCGATTGTCCCGCGGCCATTAAAGCCACGCCGGGTGATGCAAGGTCGCGCACCGGGTCTTGTTGTTAGAGCCCCGGCGGGCGCTCGCAAAGTCCCGCGGCCATTCCAAGCCGCGCGGGGCGATGGTGTAAGGCCCCGCTCAGGTGCTCTTCAACCCCGCAACTCGGGCGGGAGAAGTCGCCGTTGCGGAAGCCCTGAAAAGCGGTCACCCAGCAGGGACCCGCGGGCTCCCGGTGCCGCCGTCCGCCAGACCCGCAGTTGCAGCCTCCGAAACTCCGGAGGTCGGGTGGCAGCAGCGCTCCACCACCGCTCCACCCGCTCCGGACTCGGCCAGCCCCGTGACGGTGAGCAGTCGGCAGCTCCGCAGCTGGAACCCCAGGTCGTTCCTGTTGGAGGCCGCTCCACGTTGCAGCCCCAACGACAATGGAGACCCGACAAAGAAAAGGTCGGGTCTCCCGTGCAGGGGAAAGATTTTAAAGTTACCCCTACCCCGCACACACATACCCCAACAAAAAAAATAACAAAAACTACATAAAAACAAGACAAAAAATAATAAAACACAGACGGACTGCAGAGGCCACTGCTGACGAGAGTCACGCCGCCCACTAGCTTGTCCAGTCCTTTTAGAATTGTATATGTTTCTATAAGATTCCCCCTCATACTTCCAAACTCCAGTGAATACAAGCCTAGTCTTTTCAATCTTTCCTCATATAACAGTACTGCCATCCCAGGGATCAATCTCGTGAACCTACGCTGCACTGCCTCAATCACAAGGATGTCCTTCCTCAAATTAGGAGACCAAAACTGTACTCCAGATGTGGGCTCACCAGAGCCCTATACAACTGCAGAAGAACCTCGTTACTCCTATACTGAAATCCTCTTGATATGAAGGCCAACATTCCATTAGCTTTCTTCACTGCCTGCTCTACCTGCACGCCAACTTTCAGTGACCAGTGTACAAGGACGCCCAGGTCTCGCTGCACCTCCCCCTTACCTAACCTAACCCCATTGAGATAATACTCTGCCCTCTTGTTTTTGCCGCCATAGTGAATAATCTCACATTTTTCTATATTATACTTTCTTCACTGCCTGCTGCACCTGCATGATTAATTTCAGTGACAGAGAGAGAGGGAGAGGAGACTCCTTATTTTCCCCATAAACCATTTAATCAATTGTTTACAATAATTTCACTGGGTGGTGCATACGATGGCAGCCTCGCCTACAGTCTCTGTTTTTTTAATCTTTTTAAAATTATTTTTAGTGTGTTTAAAAAGTTTGTGTTAATGTTCCCTGGTTTGTTTTATGTGGGGGGAGGCGGTTGGAGGAAACTTTTTCTCAATCTCTTACCTTGCTGGAGATGCGATTGTTTTCCGCATCGAATCTCCGGTCGCTCTGCGGCCTAACATCATGGAGCTGGCGGCCTTGCTCGGGTCACCGCGGGGCCATGGACTTACCATCGGAGCCTGTGATCCCTTGCCTGGGATCGACGCTCCAACCGTGGCCTGCAGATCTCACCATCGATGAGCTCGCAGTCTCGGGTAGAGACTGATGTCGGGCAGCTCCAAACGACGCAGGTGGTTCGACTAGTCCGGACCCGGGTCCGATCGCCCGGCGCGGGGAGCTGAGATTCCCCCCCCGATGCAGGAGCTTGATCGCCCCGATGAGGAGGCCTGACCGCCGGCTACAGGAGCCAAGATCGCCCCGACAACACAAGACTCGAGGAGCCAAGGTCGCCCCGACAACAGAAGACTCGATGCCCCCGACCGCATGAGAACAAGAAATGGAAGAGATTGAACTTTATTTCGCCTTCCATCACAGTGAGGAATGTGGAGGAGTCCCTGTGGTGGATGTTTATGTTAAAATGTGTTTAGTTTAGAGATACAGCGCGGGAACAGTCCCTTCGGCCCACCGAGTCCGCGCCGACCAGCGATCGCCCGTTCACACACTAGTTTAGTTTAGAGATACAGCGTGGAAACAGGCCCTTCGGCCCACCGAGTCCATGCCGAACAGTGAGCCCCGCACACTAACACTATCCCACACACAAACTGGTGGCAATGTACAATTTTTACCGAAGCCAATTAACCTGCAAACCCGCACGTCTTTGGAGTATGGGAGGAAACCGGAGCTCCTGGAGAAAACCCACGCATATCACGGGGAGAGAACGTGCAAACTCCGTACAGACAGCACCCGTGATCAGGATGGAACCCGATTCTCTGGCGCTGTGAGGCAGCAACTCTACCACTGCACAACCGTGCCCGACCCTCAATTAAATAAAAATGTACAGACAAAATGAAGTGACAAATAATAAAACATCTCTAATTCTAAGGCAGAATTGTTGCCATTACTCAGCAGGTCAGTCTGCAAGATTCAGAATGTATGCATAGCAAACTTAAAGACAGGTACATGGATAGGACAGGTTTGGAGGGATATGGGCCAAACGCGGGCAGGTGGGACTAGTGTAGATGGGGCATGTTGGTTGGTGTAGGCAAGTTGGGCCAATGTATCTCTAAACTAAACTAGTGTGTGAACGGGCGATCGCTAGTCGGCATGGACTCGGTGGGCTGAAGGGCCTGTTTCTGTGTTGTGTCTCTAAACTAGTGTGTGAACGGGCGATCGCTAGTCGGCATGGACTCGGTGGGCTGAAGGGCCTGTTTCTGTGTTGTGTCTCTAAACTAGTGTGTGAACAGGCGATCGCTGGTCGGCACGAACTCGGTGGGCTGAAGGGCCTGTTTCTGTGCTTTATCTCTAAACTAGCATTCATAGCAAAAGGATTTGAGTATAGGAGCAGGGAGAAACTACTGCAGTTGTACAGGGTCTTGGTAAGACCACACCTGGAGTATTGCGTACAGTTTTGGTCTAATCTGAGGAAAGACATTCTTGCCATAGAGGGAGTACAGAGAAGTTCACCAGACTGATTCCTGGGATGGCAGGACTTTCATATGTAGAAAGACTGGATAGACTCGGTTTGTACTCGCTAGAATTTAGAAGATTGAGGGGGGATCTTATAGAAAGTTACAAAATTCTTAAGGGGTTGAACAGGCTAGATGCAGGAAGATTGTTCCCGGTGTTGTGGAAGTCCAGAACAAGGGATCACAGTTTAAGGATAAGGGGGAAATCTTTTAGGACCGAGATGAGAAAAACATTTTTCACACAGAGAGTGGTGAATCTGTGGAATTCTCTGCCACAGAAGGTAGTTAAGGCCAGTTCATCGACTATATTTAAGAGGGAGTTAGATGTGGCCCTTGTGGTTAAAGGGATCAGGGGGTATGGAGAGAAGGCAGGTACAGGATACTGAGTTGGATGATCAGCCATGATCATATTGAATGGCGGTGCAGGCTCGAAGGGCCGAATGACCTACTACTGCACCTATTTTCTATGTTTCTAAACTAGTGTGTGAACGGGTGATCGCTGGTCGGCACAGACTCGGTGGGCCGAAGGGCCTGTTTCTGCGTTGTATCTCTAAACTAAACTAGTGTGTGAACGGGCGATCGCTGGTCAGCACGGACTCGGTGGGCTGAAGGGCCTGTTTACGCTCTGTATCTCTAAACTAATCTAGTGTGTGATCAGGTGATCGCTGGTCGGCACAGACTCGGTGGGCCGAAGGGCCTGTTTCTGTGTTGTATCTCTAAACTAAACTAGTGTGTGAACGGATGATCGCTGGTCGGTAAGGACTCGGTGGGCCGAAGGGCCTGTTTCCGCTCTGTGTGACTCTTATGACTCATCACATTCTGCCTCAACCAGGAATTAATTGAATGCTTTGTGGATAGAATGTACTTTGCAGGGTCACAGTGTGATTGCGTTTACATTCTTTACACTTCACACTGGGACCGGCAGAGGTTAAATATCCTAGGGGCATGTATACTGTTGTTATGCTGCAGTGATCAGACTTCAGGACACCGAGAGATTTAATCTGCCCCGGGGCACCTGTATGGAGCTGTGGTATGCATCGCCTCATTAATTATCAAGCTGCTAATGTACTTCACCTGCTTACACAGGTAGGTTGAGGGGCAGGTCTTGTGGAGGAAGCAGTAACTGCAGGAGGATCTCAGTTGAGATAGAAACATAAAATAGGTGCAGGAGGATGCCATTCGGCCCTACGAGCCTGCACCGCCATTCATTGTGATCATGGCTGATCGTCCCCAATCAACAACCCGTACCTGCCTTCTCCCAATATCCCTTGACTCCGCGAGCCCCTAGAGCTCTATCTAACTCTCTCTTAAATCCATCCAGTGACTTGGCCTCCACTGCCCTCGGTGTCAGGGAATTCCACAAATTCACAACTCTCTGGGTGAAAACGTTTTTTTCTCACCTCAGTCTTAATATTCTAAGACTGTGGCCCCTGGTTCTGGACTCGCCCAACATTGGGAACATTTTTCCTGCATCTAGCTTGTCCAGTCCTTTTACAATTTTATATGTTTCTATAAGATCCCCTCATCCTTCGAAACTCCAGTGAATACAAGCCTAATGATCAGCCATGACCATATTGAATGGCGGTGCAGGTTCGAAGGGCCGAATGGCAACTCCTGCACCTATTTTCTATGTTTCTATGTTAGTCTTTTCAATATTTCCTCATATGACAGTCCTGCCATCCCAGGGATCAATCTCGCGAACCTACTCTGCACTGCCTCAATCCCAAGGATGTCCTTCCTCAAATTAGGGGACCAAAACTGTACGCAATACTCCAGATGTGGTCTCACCAGAGCCCTATACATTTGCTCTTTGACTCCCCGACACTCTGGTGGGAAGCAACCAAGGAGAACATCAAGAGGTTCTTCATATTTAAAGGGGTTCAGAGAGCAAGACAGAGTCGGAGGGAATTGTGTCAAAACTCCAGACAGATTTGCAGCAACTGCTCCATCTGCAGTTGAGAGGGAGGGATGGATGGGAGGGAGGAACTTAGAGAGGTGAAGGACCGGCAAGCTCGGCTCTTTACCTCTGAATCCTCTAAGATCACCTTCGATCCAGGGTCCGCCAGGTGGAGCCGGATGAGACATGCTCACGTTTCTTCTTCCATGAGGTTCACAGGGGGAAAAAGTCAATGTGATCTCTGTTGTCTCGGAAGGAACTGCAGGAGACGATTTAAACCAAATATAGACACAAAATGCCTGAATAACTCAGCGGGTCTCTGGAGAATAGGTGACGTTTCGGGACGGAATCCTTCAACCCTTCTCTCCCATAGACCTGTAGAAGTTCAACAGAGTATTTGTTGATACAGATACATGGATCAGACAGGTTTAGAGGGATATGGGCCAAATGCAGTCAGGTGGGATTAGTGTAGATGTGGCATGTTGGACAGTGTGGGCAAGTTGGGCTGAAGGAAGGGCCTGTTCCGTGACTCTGGGACTAGTGTAGATGGGGCATGTTGGTCGGTGTGGGCAAGTTGGGCTGAAGGAAGGGCCTGTATCTGTGCTGGGTGACTCTGGGACCAGTGTAGATGGGGCATGTTGGCCGGTGTGGGCAAGTTGGGCTGAAGGAAGGGCCTGTATCTGTGCTGGGTGACTCTGGGACTAGTGTAGATGGGGCATGTTGGCCGGTGTGGGCAAGTTGGGCTGAAGGAAGGGCCTGTTTCTGTGACGCTGGGACTAGTGTAGATGGGGCATGTTGGACGGTGTGGGCAAGTTGGGCTGAAGGAAGGGCCTGTTTCCGTGACTCTGGGACTAGTGTAGATGGGGCATGTTGGCCGGTGTGGGCAAATTGGGCTGAAGGGCCTGTTTCCGTGGCTCTGGGACTAGTGTAGATGGGGCATGTTGGTCGGTGTGGGCAAGTTGGGCTGAAGGGCCTGTTTCCATGACTCTGAGACTAGTGTAGATGGGGCATGTTGGCCGGTGTGGGCAAGTTGGGCTGGAGGAAGGGCCTGTATCTCCACTGTGTGACTCTGGGACTGGTGTAGATGGCAGTTTCCGCGCGTGCGCTGTGTGACTCTGTGACAAACTGAATCCTCTCGATTTTTTCAAGTAGCAGAGGTGTTGATGTGTTTTCTTTCCGATTGAATCAGCGTGCTGGGTCCCGGGCAGATGTGCAGATATGCACGCCCAGGATCTAACTCATTGTTGATTCTCTCCAACCCCGTCACCCCAGTTAGAACAGGTTTGTGCTTTATGAGCCCACGTCACTGCTGGCTGGAATATAGTCACAGTCTGATGACTCTGGTGACAGAACATCAAACAGCACAGGAACAGGCCCTTCATCCCACAATGTCCATGCTGTTCACAACACAATTCGACACAGTGCTGGAGTAACTCAGCGGGTCAGGCAGCATCTCTGGAGAACATGGAGAGAAACATAGAAACATATAAAATAGGTGCAGGAATAGGCCATTCGGCCCTTCTGTGTGAGAAATGTTTTTCTCATCTCGGTCCTAAAAGATTCCCCCTTATCCTTAAACTATGTGTGGCCCCTTGTTCTGGACTTCCCCAATATCGGGAACAATCTTCCTGCATCTAGCCTGTCCAACCCCTTAAGAATTTTGTACGTTTCTATAAGATCTCCCCTCAATCTTTTAAATTCTAGCGAGTACAAGCCGAGTCTATCCAGTCTTTCTTCATATGAAAGTCCTGACATCCCAGGAATCAGTCTGGTGAACCTTCTCTGTACTCCCTCTATGGCAAGAATGTCTTTCCTCAGATTAGGAGACCAAAACTGTACGCAATACTCCAGGTGTGGTCTCACCAAGACCCTGTACAACTGCAGTAGAACCTCCCTGCTCCTATACTCAAATCCTTTTTCTATGAATGCTAACATACCATTCGCTTTCTTCACTGCCTGCTGCACCTGCATGCCTACTTTCAATGACTGGTGTACCATGACACCCCGGTCTCGTTGCAACTTCCCTCGGTAGAGAACATGGTTAGGTGACGTTTCACAGAGTGCTGGAGTAACTCAGCGGGTCAGGCAGCATCTGTGGAGAACATGTAGAGCTGACATTTCGGGTCGAGACCCTTCTTCAGACTGAGGGGAAAGGGAGGCACAGAGATAAGGAAGGTGAGGAGTGAAAAAGAGAGATCAAAGGCAAAGCTGTGGCAAAATGTAGAATGGATCATTGCTGGCTGAGGGCAAGGTGACAACCAGTCAAATGTTCAGGACAGTGAAACTAATCGGAGAACTGAGAGGAGGAGAGACGGAGAGAGAGGGGTGAAAGCAAGAGTTACTTGGAGTTAGACAAGTCAATGTTCACACCGCTGGGGTGTAAGATGCCCAAGCAAAATCAGTCTAGTTTACTGTCCCGTGTAGCGAGGTACAGTGAAAAGCTTTCTTGTCGCGTGCTATCCAGTCAGCGGGAAGACTGTACATGATTACAATTGAGCCGTCCACAGTGTACAGATACAGGATAAAGGGAATAACGTTTAATGCAAGGTCAAGCCCGATTAAAGATAGTCCGAGGGTCTCCAATGAGGTGGATGGGAAGTCAGGACCGCTGTCTAGTTGGTGAGAGGACGGTTCAGTTGCCTGATAACAGCCGGGCTAGAATCATAGCATGGAAACATGCCCTTCGGCCCAACATCTTTCCCCACTCCCCTCCCTCCTCCTCTCCATCAGTCCATCTCTGTCTCCCCTCTTCCTCCCCTCCCGTCTCTCACTCCCCCATCTCTCTCCCCTCCTCTCTCTCTCTCCACCCTCTCTCCACCCCCCTCTCTCCTTCTCTCCCCTCTCTCTCACCGCCCCCTCTCTCTTCCTCCCCCTTCCCTCTCCCTCTCTCTCTCCCCCCTTTCTCTCTATCCCCCTGTCTCTTCTCTCTCCCTCTCTCTCCCACTCCCTCTCTCTCTCTCCCCCCTCTTTCTCCCCTCCACCTATCTCTCTCTCTCCCCTCCCTCTCCCTCTCCCCTCTCTATCTCTTCCCTCTCTCACTCTCACCCCTCTCTCTCCCCCTCTCTCTCTCTCCCCCTCTCTCTCTCTCCCTTCCTCTCTCTCTCCCTCCCTCTCCCTCTCCCTTTCCCGCTCCTTCTCCTTCTCCCTCTCCCTCTCCCTCTCCCACTCCCACTCTCCCTCCCTCCCCTCAGGTGAGTTTCTCTCCCTCCCACAGTGGAGCGGACGGGCCGGTTTTGTCCGGGGGCAGGGAGTGGTTTCAATCTACCTGGGGGCAACATTCCTGACCGCAGAGAGAGAGGTAGAGGGGAGTCTCCCATGACCGCAATCCTCACAGGCGCAGGTACCTGCATTCTCCGCCCATATATAGTGGCGTCTGGGCGGCCTGAAGGCCACACACTGACCGCCAGCGGTGGAGGGACGGAGGGGCAGCGACGGGCTGGAAGCTGGAGGAATCCTTGGGTGGAAAATCCTTCAAACCCCCAGATAAATTCTTCAAAAACCGGAGAGGTTCTTTAAAACCTCTGAAGAAATCTCGGAGAAAGTTTCAGACAACTCTGGAGAAAACTTCGAGAAAGTTTTGAAGAACTGGAAAAAGTTTC